>NW_027260930.1:42500-134887 GCF_045791955.1 Oncorhynchus clarkii lewisi
GGATAAAGGAGTGTGAGAGAGAAGATTAGGAGAGAGGAAGGTAAAGTAGAGGTGAAGAGAGGATGAAGGGAAGAGGAGGAAGAACAAAGGACATTTGGGTTTATTGTTACTCATAGACTAGGTTTGAGCCAGTTTGTTATAGCAGGAAAATAATCTTGCAGCAACAGGAAATGTGAATTATTATGTGGTTTATAATTAATAGAGTTCCAAATGTATTCAAACTCAAAACCATAAAAAGGAATAACCCAAGGAGGTCGAGATGCAAAAATAATATCATTAATTTAATCCATGCACAAAAGAATGCAAAAAGTGCTATAAAAATAAAAAAGAAACACAGAATGAGAATGGTGGAGGGAGTGAAACTATAGTGAGCGAAGGTGTGTGAGGATGATGGAGGGAGTGAAACTATAGTGAGCGAAGGTGTGTGCGGATGATGGAGGGAGTGAAACTATAGTGAGCGAAGGTGTGTGCGGATGATGGAGGGAGTGAAACTATAGTGAGCGAAGGTGTGTGCGGATGATGGAGGGAGTGAAACTATAGTGAGCGAAGGTGTGTGAGGATGATGGAGGGATGAAACTAAAGTGAGCGGAGGAGTGTGAGAATGGTGGAGGGAGTGAAACTATAGTGAGCGAAGGTGTGTGCGGATGATGGAGGGAGTGAAACTATAGTGAGCGAAGGTGTGTGAGGATGATGGAGGGATGAAACTAAAGTGAGCGAAGGTGTGTGAGGATGATGGAGGGAGTGAAACTAAAGTGAGCGAAGGTGTGTCAGGATGATGGAGGGAGTGAAACTCTCGTGAGCGAAGGTGTGTCAGGAGGATGGAGGGAGTGAAACTCTCGTGAGCGAAGGTGTGTCAGGATGATGGAGGGAGTGAAACTCTCGTGAGCGAAGGAGTGTGAGGATGATGGAGGGAGTGAAACTCTTGTGAGCGAAGGTGTGTCAGGATGATGGAGGGAGTGAAACTCTCGTGAGCGAAGGTGTGTCAGGATGATGGAGGGAGTGAAACTCTCGTGAGCGAAGGAGTGTGAGGATGATGGAGGGAGTGAAACTCTCGTGAGCGAAGGTGTGTCAGGAGGATGGAGGGAGTGAAACTTTCGTGAGCGAAGGTGTGTCAGGATGATGGAGGGAGTGAAACTCTCGTGAGCGAAGGAGTGTGAGGATGATGGAGGGAGTGAAACTATCGTGAGCGAAGGTGTGTGAGGATGATGGAGGGAGTGAAACTAAAGTGTGTGTGTAGATCAATGAAGGAGGTGTTTATCTCTCCGTTGTCACCTGAGCTCTTGTCTCGCTCCTCATCCCTCACTCCTCATCCCTCGCTCCTCATCCCTCACTCCTCCTGTCGCCATGGCTGCAGCATCGCAGCGGGATACAGCTGCAGAGAGGGCCTGAGATCCAATAGAACAACGCCGCTTTATGGCCCATAGAAATAGAGTGAGTAGAATGGACAGTTTTCACAAAGTCATTCCAATATGTAGTAACAGCTATAGGCCTTGGACCGTTTCTCACCATCCACGGTATGAGAGAGTTTAAGAGGGAGGCCAGTGAGCATGTGTAGTAGAGAGACCCTGAGGCTGCTTGTCCCCTAGCCCTCTCCACTTCCTGGAAAGAAAAAAACGTCTCTGTGTCGGTATCCATGTCCTCTGTAAACGCTTCCAACGCTTTCTCTACCTGCGTCTCAGCACAGTCTCTCGCTCGCTCTCCCTCTCCCGTTTCTTGAAGTCTTCGCTTCCTCTCTTCGTCCTCCTGAAGAGAGTGTGCGTTTATCTCTCAATTTTTCGGGCGCATGAAGCTTTCATTAGCAGCTACTCTGTGCTCATCAATGCAAATGTATGGATTCCATTACTCCTATTTTATCTCTTCTTGCCAGCACAAATTCCCCCTCGCACTGCAAATTGATTAACCAGCTTGCTGTGCTGGTTCAAAAACCCAAGAGAAAGCTGGGTGATTTGGAGAGGTGGTAGGTAATGAGCAATGGACACATCCGTTCTGATAAGCAGTGCACATTTTTTAAAATTCTTTCAGCAGACGACAATGAAAAGCTGTTAAGACTCAGGGTCTATCGCTGCATCGCATTCTTGGAGCGAGAGAGGAGAGGGAGAGGGAGGAGGGAGGGAGAGATGGGTTTGAGAGAGAAAAGGAGAAAGAAACTGCGAGAGGATAAGCAGATGGATGCTATTGATAGTTTGAGATGTGTTTTTTTGTCCTCAACGGAAGCTTTTCTGAATAGCACTAATGAATATAAATACCAATGCTATTGATTTCCTTGTGTAGTTGGCCAAAGCACTCATCCTATTGATATCCTTGCCTACTTGGCCAAAGCACTCATCCTATTGATATCCTTGTGTAGTTGGCCAAAGCACTCATCCTATTGATATCCTTGTGTAGTTGGCCAAAGCACTCATCCTATTGATATCCTTGTGTAGTTGGCCAAAGCACTCATCCTATTGATATCCTTGTGTAGTTGGCCAAAGCACTCATCCTATTGATATCCTTGCCTATTTAGCTAAAACACTCATCCAAAGTACACACACACACACACATAAGAAGCAACATCTGCTGACTTAAAAAGAGAGAGAAAAATTAAACGTTGTAAATTAGCACTATTCAATTCCACCCTAGAGAGAGACAGATTGGCAGAGAAGACAGCTCTGTTACCATGTCAACAACAAGCACAACCCTGTAACCATGCCAACAACTGCAAAAACTGGTCTGAAATACCAACTATGTTTATCAACTAATTTAAGCTCTGACAATTTTTCTTCTTAGCTATTTAACTTATCTATCTTGCTATTTTTACAGACATTCAACTTGTTTACTACCACAAATCTCCCACCATAAAGGGCAATCCCACTACTTTTCACCCTCATGTTCATCATCTCCAGCACAATGCCAGTATCTTCATACAGTGAAAACGACGCATTTCTAGGTTTTGTAGAAGAAAAAAAATCTAAAGTTTAAAAGTAAAAAAAACAACGTTTTTAAAAACTTTTAATCCTGTGATATCACCTTTCTTCTTATCTCTTTAACCACAGATCTCGTCGTATCTCTTTAACCACAGATCTCGTCTTATCTCTTTAACCACAGATCTCTTCTTATCTCTTTAACCACACACTTCTGTTGTTTTGATCACACACACACAGCTGCGCTACCATGCCAACGTTCGACCTCGCCCCAGCTGCCTTCATCAGTCATCACTTCCACCCCCTCACCTCTCTCTACTACAACATCATAGATAAATAAATAAGTAGACAGGCACACAAACAAATAGAGCAGTAGGCTGGTACTGTGAGGCTAATGGAGGCTGATGCAGGGATATCTATTATTCATACGTCTACCTTCAGCAGCCTGCGGGAGCCTGTGGCATCCCTGGGTGTAGATGTAGGTAACTTGACACTGACAGGCCTGTCTGCCACAGTATAGGGCCATGCTGTGATATGGGAGCAGGGTAACTGGAGAGTGAAAGGGATCTGATTAACTCGGGGGTTTAGAATGAGGGCTACCATGGTAAAGAGATGTCAGTTACACACTCCCTCTGTCTCTCCTCTCTCATATCTCCATACCGTACCATACTGTTATCTCAGGTTCTCTCTCCTCTTTCATCCCTCCATACCATACCCTACTGTTATCTCAGATTCTCTCTCTTCTCTACATATCGTACCCTACTGTAATCTCAGGTTCTCTCTCTTCTCTCCATACCGTACCCTACTGTTATCTCAGGTTCTCTCTCTTCTCTCCATACCGTACCCTACTGTTATCTCAGGTTCTCTCTCTTCTCTCCATACCGTACCCTACTGTTATCTCAGGTTCTCTCTCTTCTCTCATCCCTCCATACCGTACCCTACTGTTATCTCAGGTTCTCTCTCCTCTCTCATCCCTCCGTACCGTACCCTCCTGTTATCTCAGGTTCTCTCTCTTCTCTCATCCCTCCGTACCGTACACTACTGTTATCTCAGGGTCTCTCTCATCCCTCCATACCGTACCCTACTGTTATCTCAGGTTCTCTCGCCTCTCTCATCTCTCCATACCGTACCCTACTGTCATCTCAGGTTCTCTCTCATCTCTCCATACCGTACCCTACTGTTATCTCAGATTCTCTCTCCTCTCTCATCTCTCCATACCATACCATACCGTCATCTCAGGTTCTCTCTCATCTCTCCATACCGTACCCTCCTGTTATCTCAGGTTCTCTCTCCTCTCTCATCTCTCCATACCGTACCCTACTGTCATCTCAGGTTCTCTCTCCTCTCTCATCACTCCATACCGTACCCTACTGTTATCTCAGGTTCTCTCTCCTCTCTCATCCCTCCATACCGTACCCTCCTGTCATCTCAGGTTCTCTCTCCTCTCTCATCTCTCAATACCGTACCCTCCTGTTATCTCAGGTTCTCTCTCCTCTCTCATCTCTCCATACCGTACCCTACTGTTATCTCAGGTTCTCTCTCCTCTCTCATCCCTCCATACCGTACCCTACTGTCATCTCAGGTTCTCTCTTCTCTCCATACCGTACCCTACTGTCATATCATTTTCTCTCTCCTCTCTCATCTCTCCATACCGTACCCTACTGTTATCTCAGGTTCTCTCTCCTCTCTCATCCCTCCATACCGTACCCTCCTGTCATCTCAGGTTCTCTCTCCTCTCTCATCTCTCAATACCGTACCCTCCTGTTATCTCAGGTTCTCTCTCCTCTCTCATCTCTCCATACCGTACCCTACTATTATCTCAGGTTCTCTTTCCTCTCACATCTCTCCATACCATACCCTACTGTCATCTCAGGTTCTCTCTTCTCTCCATACCGTACCCTCCTGTTATCTCAGGTTCTCTCTCCTCTCTCATCTCTCCATACCGTACCCTACTGTTATCTCAGGTTCTCTTTCCTCTCTCATCTCTCCATACCATACCCTACTGTCATCACAGGTTCTCTCATCTCTCCATACCATACCCTACTGTCATCTCAGGTTCTCTCATCTCTCCATACCCTACCCTCCTGTTATCTCAGGTTCTCTCTCCTCTCTCATCTCTCCATACCATACCCTACTGTCATCTCAGGTTCTCTCATCTCTCCATACCGTACCCTACTGTCATCTCAGGTTCTCTCTTCTCTCCATACCGTACCCTCCTGTCATCTCAGGTTCTCTCTCCTCTCTCATCTCTCCATACCATACCCTACTGTCATCTCAGGTTCTCTCTCTTCTCTCCTCCCTCCATACCGTACCCTACTGTCATCTCAGGTTCTCTCTCCAGTCTCATCCCTCCATACCGTACCCTACTGTTATCTCAGGTTCTCTCTCCTCTTTCATCCCTCCATACCATACCCTCCTGTTATCTCAGGTTCTCTCTCTTCTCTCCATACCGTACCCTACTGTTATCTCAGGTTCTCTCTCCTCTCTCATCCCTCCATACCGTACCCTACTGTCATCTCAGGTTCTCTCTCCTGTCTCATCCCTCCATACCGTACCCTCCTGTTATCTCAGATTCTCTCTCTTCTCTCATACCGTACCCTACTGTTATCTCAGGTTCTCTCTCCTCTCTCATCTCTCCATACCGTACCCTACTGTCATCTCAGGTTCTCTCTCCTCTCTCATCTCTCCATACCGTACCCTCCTGTTATCTCAGGTTCTCTCTCCTCTCTCATCTCTCCATACCGTACCCTACTGTCATCTCAGGTTATCTCAGGTTCTCTCTCCTCTCTCATCTCTCCATACCCATTCTCTCATCTCCTCTCTCATCTACCTCCATACCGTACCCTCTACTGTTATCTCAGGTTCTCTCTCCTCTCTCATCTCTCCATACCGTACCCTCCTGTCATCTCAGGTTCTCTCTCTCATCTCTCCATACCGTACCCTCCTGTTATCTCAGGTTCTCTCTCTCTCTCATCTCTCCATACCGTACCCTACTGTTATCTCAGGTTCTCTCTCCTCTCTCATCTCTCCATACCATACCCTACTGTCATCTCAGGTTCTCTCTTCTCTCCATACCGTACCCTCCTGTTATCTCAGGTTCTCTCTCCTCTCTCATCTCTCCATACCGTACCCTACTGTTATCTCAGGTTCTCTTTCCTCTCTCATCTCTCCATACCATACCCTACTGTCATCTCAGGTTCTCTCTCTTCTCTCCATACCGTACCCTACTGTTATCTCAGGTTCTCTCTCCTCTCTCATCCCTCCATACCGTACCCTACTGTCATCTCAGGTTCTCTCTTCTCTCCATACCGTACCCTACTGTCATCTCAGGTTCTCTCTCCTCTCTCATCTCCTCTCTCATACCGTACCCTCCTGTTATCTCAGATTCTCTCTCTTCTCTCATCCCTCCGTACCGTACCCTACTGTTATCTCAGGTTCTCTCTCCTCTCTCATCTCTCCATACCGTACCCTACTGTCATCTCAGGTTCTCTCTCCTCTCTCATCCCTCCATACCGTACCCTCCTGTCATCTCAGGTTCTCTCTCCTCTCATCTCTCCTACCGTACCCTCCTGTTATCTCAGGTTCTCTCTCCTCTCTCATCTCTCCATACCGTACCCTACTGTCATCTCAGGTTCTCTCTCCTCTCTCCTCCCTCCATACCATACCCTACTGTCATCTCAGGTTCTCTCATCTCTCCATACCGTACCCTACTGTTATCTCAGGTTCTCTCTCTTCTCTCATCTCTCCATACCATACCCTACTGTTATCTCAGGTTCTCTCTCCTCTCTCATCTCTCCATACCGTACCCTACTGTCATCTCAGGTTCTCTCTCCTCTCATCCCTCCGTACTGTACCCTACTGTCATCTCAGGTTCTCTCTCTCTCTCAACCTCCCTCCATACCGTACCCTACTGTTATCTCAGGTTCTCTCTCCTCTCTCATCCCTCCATACCGTACCCTACTGTCATCTCAGGTTCTCTCATCTCTCCATACCGTACCCTACTGTCATCTCAGGTTCTCTCTCCTCTCTCATCCCTCCATACCGTACCCTACTGTTATCTCAGGTTCTCTCTCCTCTCTCATCCCTCCATACCGTACCCTACTGTTATCTCAGGTTCTCTCTCCTCTCTCATCTCTCCATACCGTACCCTACTGTTATCTCAGGTTCTCTCTCCTCTCTCATCTCTCCATACCGTACCCTACTGTCATCTCAGGTTCTCTCTCCTCTCTCATCTCTCCATACCGTACCCTACTGTTATCTCAGGTTCTCTCTTCTCTCTCATCTCTCCATACCGTACCCTACTGTTATCTCAGGTTCTCTCTCCTCTCTCATCTCTCCATACCGTACCCTACTGTTATCTCAGGTTCTCTCTCTCTCTCTCTCCATACCGTACCCTACTGTCATCTCAGGTTCTCTCTCCTCTCTCATCCCTCCATACCGTACCCTACTGTCATCTCTCTCTCCTCTCTCATCTCTCCATACCGTACCCTACTGTTATCTCTCTCATCTCTCCATACCGTACCCTACTGTCATCTCAGGTTCTCTCTTCTCTCCATACCGTACCCTACTGTCATCTCAGGTTCTCTCTCCTCTCTCATCTCTCCATACCGTACCCTACTGTTATCTCAGGTTCTCCATACCGTACCCTACTGTCATCTCATCTCCCTCCATACCGTACCCTACTGTTATCTCAGGTCTCTCTCTCTCTCCATACCGTACCCTACTGTCATCTCATCTCTACCATACCGTACCCTACTGTCATCTCAGGTTCTCTCTCTCTCTCTCCATACCGTACCCTACTGTCATCTCAGGTTCTCTCTCTCTCATTCTCTCTACCCTACTGTTATCTCATCCCTCCATACCGTACCCTACTGTTATCTCAGGTTCTCTCTCCTCTCTCATCCCTCCATACCATACCCTACTGTCATCTCAGGTCTCTCTCTCTCTCCCTCCATACCGTACCCTACTGTCATCTCAGGTTCTCTCTCTCTCTCATCTCTCCATACCGTACCCTACTGTCATCTCAGGTTCTCTCTCCTCTCTCATCCCTCCATACCGTACCCTACTGTTATCTCAGGTTCTCTCTCCTCTCTCATCCCTCCATACCGTACCCTACTGTCATCTCAGGTTCTCTCTCCTCTCTCATCTCTCCATACCGTACCCTACTGTTATCTCAGGTTCTCTCTCTCTCTCATCTCTCCATACCGTACCCTACTGTTATCTCAGGTTCTCTCTCCTCTCTCATCTCTCCATACCGTACCCTCCTGTTATCTCAGGTTCTCTCTCCTCTCTCATCCCTCCATACCGTACCCTACTGTCATCTCAGGTTCTCTCTCCTCTCTCATCCCTCCATACCGTACCCTACTGTCATCTCAGGTTCTCTCTCCTCTCTCATCTCTCCATACCGTACCCTACTGTTATCTCAGGTTCTCTCTCTCTCTCATCTCTCCATACCGTATCTGTCTCTTACCGTACCCTCCTGTTATCTCAGGTTCTCTCTCCTCTCTCATCTCCATACCGTACCCTCCTGTTATCTCAGGTTCTCTCTCCTCTCTCATCTCTCCATACCGTACCCTACTGTTATCTCAGGATCTCTCATCTCTCCATACCGTACCCTACTGTTATCTCAGGTTCTCTCTCTCTCTCTCCATACCGTACCCTACTGTTATCTCAGGTACCCTCTCTCATCTCTCCATACCGTACCCTACTGTTATCTCAGGTTCTCTCTCCTCTCTCATCCCTCCATACCATACCCTACTGTCATCTCAGGTTCTCTCATCTCTCCATACCGTACCCTACTGTCATCTCAGGTTCTCTCTTCTCTCCATACCGTACCCTCCTGTCATCTCAGGTTCTCTCTCCTCTCTCATCCCTCCATACCATACACTACTGTCATCTCAGGTTCTCTCTCTTCTCTCATCCCTCCATACCGTACCCTACTGTTATCTCAGGTTTTCTCTCCTCTCTCATCCCTCCATACCATACCCTACTGTCATCTCAGGTTCTCTCTTCTCTCCATACCGTACCCTCCTGTCATCTCAGGTTTTCTCTCCTCTCTCATCCCTCCATACCATACCCTACTGTCATCTCAGGTTCTCTCTCCTCTCTCCTCTCTCATCTCTCCATACTATACCCTCCTGTCATCTCAGGTTATCTCTCTTCTCTCCTCCCTCCATACCGTACCCTAATGTCATCTCAGGTTCTCTCTTCTCTCCGTCCTGTACCCTCCTGTCATCTCAAGTTCTCTCTCTTCTCTCATCCCTCCGTACCGTACCCTACTGTCATCTCAGGTTCTCTCTCTTCTCTCATCTCTCCATACCGTACCCTACTGTTATCTCAGGTTGTCTCTCTTCTCTCATCACTCCATACCGTACCCTACTGTTATCTCAGGTTCTCTCTCCTCTCTCATCCCTCCATACCGTACCCTACTGTCATCTCAGGTTCTCTCTCTTCTCTCATCTCTCCATACCGTACCCTACTGTTATCTCAGGTTGTCTCTCTTCTCTCATCCCTCCATACCATACCCTACTGTTATCTCAGGTTCTGTCTCCTCTCTCATAACTCTATACCGTACCCTACTGTCATCTCAGTTTCTCTCTCCTCTCTCATCCCTCCGTACTGTACCCTACTGTCTTCTCAGGTTCTCTCTCTTCTCAACCTCCCTCCATACCCGTACACTACTGTTATCTCAGGTTCTCTCTACTCTCTCATCCCTCCATACCGTACCCTACTGTTATCTCAGGTTCTCTCTCATCTCTCCATACCGTACCCTACTGTTATCTCAGGTTCTCTCTCCTCTCTCATCCCTCCGTACCGTACCCTACTGTTATCTCAGGTTCTCTCTTTTCTCTCATCCCTCCATACCGTACCCTACTGTTATCTCAGGTTCTCTCTCCTCTCTCATCCCTCCATACCGTACCCTCCTGTTATCTCAGGTTCTCTCTCCTCTCTCATCCCTCCATACCGTACCCTACTGTCATCTCAGGTTCTCTCTCCTCTCTCATCTCTCCATACCGTACCCTACTGTTATCTCAGGTTCTCTCTTCTCTCTCATCTCTCCATACCGTACCCTCCTGTTATCTCAGGTTCTCTCTCCTCTCTCATCCCTCCATACCGTACTCTACTGTTATCTCAGGTTCTCTCTCCTCTCTCATCTCTCCATACCGTACCCTACTGTTATCTCAGGATCTCTCATCTCTCCATACCGTACCCTACTGTTATCTCAGGTTCTCTCTCTTCTCTCCATACCGTACCCTACTGTTATCTCAGGTTCTCTCTCCTCTCTCATCCCTCCATACCATACCCTACTGTCATCTCAGGTTCTCTCATCTCTCCATACCGTACCCTACTGTCATCTCAGTTTCTCTCTCCTCTCTCATCCCTCCGTACTGTACCCTACTGTCTTCTCAGGTTCTCTCTCTTCTCAACCTCCCTCCATACCCGTACACTACTGTTATCTCAGGTTCTCTCTACTCTCTCATCCCTCCATACCGTACCCTACTGTTATCTCAGGTTCTCTCTCATCTCTCCATACCGTACCCTACTGTTATCTCAGGTTCTCTCTCCTCTCTCATCCCTCCGTACCGTACCCTACTGTTATCTCAGGTTCTCTCTTTTCTCTCACCCCTCCATACCGTACCCTACTGTTATCTCAGGTTCTCTCTCCTCTCTCATCTCTCCATACCGTACCCTCCTGTTATCTCAGGTTCTCTCTCCTCTCTCATCCCTCCATACCGTACCCTACTGTCATCTCAGGTTCTCTCTCCTCTCTCATGTCTCCATACCGTACCCTACTGTTATCTCAGGTTCTCTCTCCTCTCTCATCTCTCCATACCGTACCTTCCTGTTATCTCAGGTTCTCTCTCCTCTCTCATCCCTCCATACCGTACCCTACTGTTATCTCAGGTTCTCTCTCCTCTCTCATCTCTCCATACCGTACCCTACTGTTATCTCAGGATCTCTCATCTCTCCATACCGTACCCTACTGTTATCTCAGGTTCTCTCTCTTCTCTCCATACCGTACCCTACTGTTATCTCAGGTTCTCTCTCCTCTCTCATCCCTCCATACCATACCCTACTGTCATCTCAGGTTCTCTCATCTCTCCATACCGTACCCTACTGTCATCTCAGGTTCTCTCTTCTCTCCATACCGTACCCTCCTGTCATCTCAGGTTCTCTCTCCTCTCTCATCCCTCCATACCATACACTACTCTCATCTCAGGTTCTCTCTCTTCTCTCATCTCTCCATACCGTACCCTATTGTTATCTCAGGTTGTCTCTCTTCTCTCATCCCTCCATACCATACCCTACTGTTATCTCAGGTTCTCTCTCCTCTCTCATCCCTCCATACCGTACCCTACTGTTATCTCAGGTTCTCTCTCCTCTCTCATCCCTCCATACCGTACCCTACTGTTATCTCAGGTTCTCTCATCTCTCCATACCGTACCCTCCTGTTATCTCAGGTTCTCTCTCCTCTCTCATCTCTTCATACCGTACCCTACTGTCATCTCAGGTTCTCTCTTCTCTCCATACCGTACCCTCCTGTCGTCTCAGGTTCTCTCTCCTCTCTCATCCCTCCATACCATACCCTACTGTCATCTCAGGTTCTCTCATCTCTCCATACCATACCCTACTGTCATCTCAGGTTCTCTCTCTTCTCTCCTCCCTCCATACCGTACCTTAATGTCATCTCAGGTTCTCTCTTCTCTCCGTCCTGTACCCTCCTGTCATCTCAAGTTCTCTCTCTTACTGTACCCTACTGTCATCTCGGGTTCTCTCTCCTCTCTCATCCCTCCATACTGTACCCTAATGTCATCTCAGGTTCTCTCTCTACTCTCATCCCTCCGTACTGTACCCTACTGTCATCTCAGGTTCTCTCTCTTCTCTCATCCCTCCATACAGTACCCTCCTGTCATCTCAGGTTCTCCCTCCTCTCTCATCCCTCCGTACTGTACCCTCCTGTCATCTTAGGTTCTCGCTCTCTCTCCCCATCTCTCCCTCTTTCTTTGTCCCCATCTCTCTTACGCAACCTCTCTTGCTCATCTCCCTCGTCACTTAACCGTTGTCCGTCTATCTCTCTCTCACTCCCTCCCTTAACCACCCCTCCAGTCTCCCAGAGTCACTTCCATAAAACCAACCATTTTGCAACATTAAAAATGTCATTCTCTTTCTCTCCCGCTGTCTGTGTCAGTTTCTCTGTCTGCTTATCATGTCTTCCACTCTGTCCATGTCCCTTACTGTCTCCATCTCTATCTATCCCTTTCTCCCTTCGTCTCACTCCATCATATCGTTTAAGCTCTTCTATAGCAGAACCAGGGTCCTCTGCTCTCTCTCTCTCTCTCTCTCTCTCTCTCGATTCAATTAAAAGGGCTTTATTGGCATGGGAAACATATGTTTACATTGTCAAAGCAAATGAAATAGATTTATAAAGTGAAATAAACAATAAAAAATGAACAATAAACATTACACTCATTTCAAATGTCGTATTATGGTTATGTACTGTGTTGCAACGATGTGCAAATAGTTAAAGTACAAAAGGGAAAATAAATAAACAGAAATATGGGTTCTCTCTTTTTCTCCTCTCCTCTCTTGTAATTCACACGCCGATGCGTTTCAATTTGAATAAGTCTCTGGCAGTGATGTCTCATTGGGATGCCATGCCCTCTTTCTTTCATGTTCCTTATAAAGGCTCGCATTTTACACTGAGGGGGAGGAGAGGGGGAAGTGAGGGGGAGGAGAGGGGGAAGTGAGGGGGTGGAGGGGGGGGCGATAGTGTAGAGAGAGCGAGTGAGATATTAAGCCGTCAAGTTCTTTGAGTAGAAGAACGATAAAATAGTTTTGATTGGAGAGAAATAAGGAACTGAAAAAGAAGAGAGAGAGAGAGAGATAGAGAGAGAGGGAGAGAGAGAGGGGGAGTGAGAGAGAGAGAGAGGGAGAGAGAGAGGGGAGTGAGAGGAAGGGAAGGGTATTTTGGATGTGTGGCTCAGAGCCATACAGCTCAGTTGTTGGATCGATTGAAGGATGTTTTCAAAGGCGACAGAGAGGGAAGCTGAGGAGACGGAAGGGGAGTTTGGGATGGAATGGAGAGAAGGGAGAGTAGAACAGAGAGCAAGAAGAAGCCGTGGAGAGGGAGGGTCAGAGAGGAGATAAAAGGTAGAGGACAGAAAGGAGAGGAATATGTTTATATATCCTGGTAAATGGATTGTTTAAAGGCAGCCCAGTCCCACACAGACCTGACAAAGAGGCTTCAGGATCATTATTCTGTCTGGCATGGGCTCTCCTGTAGAGGGGCCTACCACACACACTTAATCTTCGTCATTTAGCAGACACGTTTATCCAGAGCTACTAGGTTAGGTGCCTTGCTCAAGGGTACATCAGCAGATTTTTCACATAGTCGGCTTGGGGATTCAAACCAGCAACCTTTCGCTTACTGGCCCAACGATCTTAACCGCTAGGCTACCTGCCATGCACACGCACACGCACACATACACATGCAAACATACACACTCGGACACACACACACCTCAAATTACAGCTACAGTTGAAGTCGGAAGTTAACATACACTTTAGCCAAATACATTTAAACTCAGTTTTTCACAATTCCTGACATTTAATCCCAGTAAAAAAATCCCTGTTTTAGGTCAGTTAGGATCACCACTTTATTTTAAGAATGTGAAATATAATAGTAGAGAGAATGATTTATTTCAGCTTTTAACACATTCCCAGTCCGTCAGAAGTTTACATACACTCAGTTAGTATTTGGTAGCATTGCCTTTAAATTGTTTAAATTGGGTCAAACTTTTCGGGTAGCCTTTCACAAGCTTCCCACAATAGGCTGGGTGAATTTTGTCCCATTCCTTCTGACAGAGCTGGTGTAACTGAGTCAGGTTTGTAGGCCTCCTTGCTCGTAGATACTTTTTCAGTTCCGCCCACAAATTTTCTATTGGATTGAGGTCAGAGCTTTGTGATGGCCACTCCAATACTTTGACTTTGTTGTCCTTAAGCCATTTTGCCACAACTTTGGAAGTATGCTTGGGGTCATTGTCCATTTGGAAGACCCATTTGCGACCAAGATTTAACTTCCTGACTGATCTTGAGATGTTGCTTTCCTTCCTCATGGTACCATCTATTTTGTGAAGTGCACCAGTCCCTCCTGCAGCAAAGCACCCTGTAATGATTCTCTTCTATCTCCTCCTCTGATGAAGAGGTGGAACAAGGATCGGACCAAAATGCAGTGTGATGATGATTCATGTTATTTTAATGAAGGAAAAAACTATACATGAAGAAACTACAAAATAATGAAATGTGAAAACCGAAACAGCCCTATCTGGTGCAAACACAAAGACAGGAACAATCACCCACAAAACCCAACACAAAACAGGCTACCTAAATATGGTTCCTAATCAGAGACAATGACTAACACCTGCCTCTGATTGAGAACCATATCAGGCCAAACATAGAAATAGACAAACCAGACACACAACATAGAATGCCCACCCAGCTCACGTCCTGACCAACACTAAAACAAGGAAAACACATACGAACGATGGTCAGAACGTGACACACCCCCCACAACATGATGCTGCCACCCCTGTGCTTCACAGTTGGGATGGTGTTTTTCGGTTTGCAAGCCTCCCCCTATTTCCTCCAAAAATAACGTTGGTCATTATGGCCAAACAGTTCTATTTTTGTTTCATCAGACCAGAGGACATTTCTCCAAAAAGTACGATCTTTGTCCCCAACTGCAGTTGCAAACCAAAGTCTGGTCTTTTTATGGCGGTTTTGGAGCAGTGGCTACTTCCTTGCTAAATGGCCTTTCAGGTTATGTCAATATAGGACTCGTTTTACTGTGGATATAGATACTTTTGTCCCTGTTTCCTCCGTCCTGTGCTGTTGTTCTGGGATTTATTTGCACTTTTCGCACCAAAGTACATTCATCTCTAGGAGACAGACCGCTTCTCCTTCCTGAGCGGTATGACGACTGCGTGGTCCCATGGTGTTTATACTTGCGTACAATTGTTTGTACAGATGAACGTGGTACCTTCAGGTGTTTGGAAATTGCTCCCAAGGATGAATCAGACTTGACAAGCAAAGAGGCACTGAGTTTGTAGGTAGGCCTTAAAGTACATCCACAGGTACACCTCTAATTGACCCAAATGATGTCAGTTATCCTATCAGAAGCTTCTAAAGCCATGACATAATTTTCTGGAATTTTCCAAGCTGTTTAAAGGCACAGTCAACTTAGTGTATGTAAACTTCTGACCCGCTGGAATTGTGATACAGTGAATAATAAGTGAAATAATCTGTCTGTAAACAGTTGTTGGAAAAATGACTTGTGTCCTAACCGACAAGTCCTAACCAACTTGCCAAAACTGTAGTTTGTTAACAAGAAATTTGTGGAGTGGTTGAAAAGCAAGTTTTAATGACTCCAACGTAAGTGTATGTAAACTTCCAACTTCAACTGTAAAAAAAACTGTCATTTACACACAAGCTAACACAGCATAAATGTGTCACCTAAATCATGCTCACACACATGTTGACACTGTGTAATGAGTGTGTGTGTGCATATTTGTGCTGTGAGGTATGCAGTGCTGAATGAAATGGAGCTCGGCCCATTGTTACTCGATAGATCGATGGAGGTGAAGATTGGCGTGTACGTGTGTGGTTTTGTGGAGTAGGCTACTCTCAAATTCCATCACTTAGACCATGTGTTTCCACTGAAAACAGAACAACAGGTGTGTGTTCATGCCGTGTGTCTGTTGTTTTACCCAAGGTGCTTTGCAGTTTTCAAGACTGCAGTGGATATCACACACTAGTTCTGACTTAGCTTAGCTTCTCTCTCTCTCTCTCTCTCTAACTCTCCCTTCCCTCTCTCTCTTTCTCTCTCTAACTCTCCATTTCCCTTCCCTCTGTCTGTCTGTCTGTCTCTGTCTGTCTGTCTGTCTGTCTGTCTGTCTGTCTGTCTGTCTGTCTGTCTGTCTCCCTCTATCCCCCCCCCCCCTCTCTCTCTCTTTCTAGCTCTGTCTCTCTCACTGTCGCTCTCTCTCACTCTGTCACTCTCTCTCTTGCTCTGTCGCTCTCTCTCGCTCTGTCTCTCTCTCTTTCTCGTTCTGTCATGCTATCAAAGCTATGATTCTCAGGGTGACTACCGGTCAACCATCAAAGTGACGAAGTCACAGAGAATTAGAGTTAACTGTTTAAGTCCTTGAAGACTCCTTCTGACGTATTGTAGTAGAATTGTTCTCACTGGCTTTGTGTTAATCCTATTACGTGTTAATATGATGTGAAGATGTGTCTGTTTGCATCACGTGTGTGTGTGTTACGAACATGTGTCTGTTTGCATCACGTGTGTGTGTGTGTTACGAACATGTGTCTGTTTACATCACGTGTGTGTGTGTTACGAACATGTGTCTGTTTGCATCACGTGTGTGTGTGTTACGAACATGTGTCTGTTTGCATCACGTGTGTGTGTGTGTTACGAACATGTGTCTGTTTACATCACGTGTGTGTGTGTGTTACGAACATGTGTCTGTTTGCATCACGTGGGTGTGTGTGTTACGAACATGTGTCTGTTTGCATCACGTGTGTGTGTGTTACGAACATGTGTCTGTTTGCATCACGTGTGTGTGTGTTACGAACATGTGTCTGTTTGCATCACGTGTGTGTGTGTGTTACGAACATGTGTCTGTTTGCATCACGTGTGTGTGTGTTACGAACATGTGTCTGTTTGCATCACGTGTGTGTGTGTTACGAACATGTGTCTGTTTGCATCACGTGTGTGTGTGTTACGAACATGTGTCTGTTTGCATCACGTGTGTGTGTGTGTTACGAACATGTGTCTGTTTGCATCACGTGTGTGTGTGTTACGAACATGTGTCTGTTCACAGAAAAAGAGGGAGAGAGAAGAAAGGGGAGACAGAGAGTCATAGAAAGAGAGAGCGACAAAGAGAGAGGTCTGGGGTCCACTCACCAACCAAGAATACACTAAATAGGACAAACACGAAATTGAGACTGTGCATGCAGAATTCAGCAAAACATATCCTCCGTGTGCAACGTAGAACACCAACTAATGCATGCAGAGCAGAATTAGGCCGATTCCCACTAATTATCCAAATCCAGAAAAGAGCCGTTAAATTCTACAACTACCTAAAAGGAAGCGATTCCCAAACCTTCCATAACAAAGTCATCACCTACAGAGAGATGAACCTGGAGAAGAGTCCCCTAAGCAAGCTGGTCCTGGGGCTCTGTTCACAAACACAAACACACCCCACAGAGCCACAGAACAGCAGCACAATTAGAACCAACCAAATCACGAGAAATCAAAAAGATAATTATTGACACATTTGATAGAATTAACAAAAAAACTGAGCACGCTAGAATGCTATTTGGCCCTAAACAGAGAGTACACGGTGGCATAATTCCTGACCACTGTGACTGACCCAAACTTAAGGAAAGCTTTGACTATGTACAGACTTAGTGAGCATAGCCTTGCTGTTGAGAAAGGCTGCCGTAGGCAGACATGGCTCTCAAGAGAAGACAGGCTATGTGCACACTGCCCACAAAATGAGGTGGAAACTGAGCTGCACTTCCTAACCACCTGCCAAATATATGACCATATTAGAGACACATATTTCTCTCAGATTACACAGACCCACAAGGAATTCAAAAACAAATCTAATTTTGATATCTATTGGGTGAAATGCCACAGTGTGCCATCACAGCAGCAAGACTTGTGACTTGTTGCCACAAGAAACACTGTATATATCCATAATATGAAATTTATCTGTATTCCTTTTGTGAGTGTAATGTTTACTGTTTTTTATTGTTTATTTTTATTTGGTTTATTATCCATTTCACTTGCTTTGGCAATGTAAACATATGTTTCCCATGACAATATAGCCCTTTGGATTTAATTGAAATTTAATTGAGAGAGAGAGATATTGTGCGCTGAACCAGTTTCAACTGTTCTGCTTGTGGCTATGGAACCCTGACCTGTTCACCAGGCGTGCTACCTGGTCCCGGACCTGCTGTTTTTGACCTCTGAATGCTCGGCTATGAAAAGCCAACTGACGTTGTGCACCCTCCACAACAACTGTGATTATTATTTGACCATGCTGGTCATCTATGAACGTTTGAACATCTTGAAAAACGATCTGGCCTTAGTGTCCATGTTCTGTTATAAACTCCACCCGGCACAGCCAGAAGAGGACTGGCCACTCCTCAGAGCCTGGTTCCTTTCTAGGTTTCTTCCCAGGTTCCTGCCTTTCTAGGGAGTTTTTCCTAGCCACTATCTTTCTACACCTGCATTGCTTGCTGTTGGGGGTTTTAGGCTAGATAGCACTTTTAGACATCTGCTGATGTAAAAAGGGCTTTATAAATACATTTGATTGATTGATTGAGAGAGAGAGAGAGAGAGAGAGAGAGAGAGAGAGAGAGAGAGAGAGAGAGAGAGAGAGAGAGAGTTTGAGTTTTTATAAAACCTTTATTTTTTACTCAAATGTTAACATAAAATAATGACACACTGCCTTTTCAGAAATAAAACAACAAATGTAATTCCGAAACAAAAATAAATACATAACATATACATTCAACTTATTTCAGCAGCAAAAAATAATTTCCCCTCCTCTACAAAACAAAGCGCTCCTCCGTAGGCCCACTTCTCCTCAAATAATAGGAGATCTTTTACAGCTGAAAAGAACTCAAAATCTACTTTTATTCTTGCTTTCACTAAACCTTTAAAAACACATCTTACATCCTGCCCATATCCCGTTTCTATCTTATGTTTCCTACTCAGAAAAATGGACATCTTAGCTTGTCCCAAAACAAAATTTAACATTTGACATTTTCTTTTCTGTTGTTTACTATAATGAAACCCCAAAATAAAAACAGTGTTATTGAAAAACTCCCCTACAGCTTTAAACAAAGATTCCAGCATTTCCAATAGAGGTTTTATCCTCTCACACTCCATAAAACAGTGAAAAATGGTTTCTCTTATATTACAAAAAGGACATCCATCTCTAACATCTGAGTTAATAACAGATACAAAAGCATTAACTGCAATGATGCCATGTAAAACCCTCCATTGCATATCACCAGTACCCTTTTGTAACGGTGGTTTGTACAGTGCTCTCCATGCTGGCTTTACCTTGTCATCAATGCCCAATTTTACCCTCCATGGAGTATCTTTTCTATTTTTCAATTTATCTTTATTCAACACCTTGACACACCCCCTATACAAGTCCTTCCCATTCACCTCATCCAAACCCACCTCCTCCAACCCTCTCAAATCCAGCAATAACGCCTTTCTTTCTGACTCTGGGATATTTGGTGTAATCCCTAGTTTTGGAAATGAGACGTCTTCATCTTGCACAATCTTCTTGTGGCTACTAAGCATACCCCATTCTTCCGCTGACAGAGCCTTCCTACAGCTCCCCAGCATTTGTCCGACAATCCTTTCCGACCTCATCCCCAAATGTTCTGCCACCCGTCTTCCATCCATTAAGGCGGGCCCAGCCATGGCCATTAACTGTCTTAAGGTGATGATTTTCCCCTTCACCAGAATCTTGGAGAAATGTGGAACAGCTGCAGTTGTACAGTCCAGTCTTGCCCCATACACCAGAGGTTCCTCCAACAGCCAATGCACTGACTCCGCTGAAGTTCTTCTGGACACCTTCATTACGCTCCACACTCTGAGAAGGCCTCTGTAAAACGGAGGTACTCCCTCCCTAGAAATCTGGCTAATATCAACCAGAAATAAAGCCTTCTTTAAACCTAATCCTCCAACCCGCTGTAATATAAGACCTGCCACCCCTCTCCACACCACATTTTCCGGTCCATAAAGCAACCTTTGAATAAACTGAAACCGGAAAGCAGCAGCCCTACTAGCAAGATGTACAAGACCTTGTCCCCCCTCCTCTTTTGACAAATACAAAACACTTTGTGGAACCCAGTGATATTTATCCCAAAAGAAATCCACAATAATTGCCTGTATCTTAGCCAGAAGGCCAGATGGTGGTTCTAAAACTGACAACCGATGCCACAGTGCAGATGCAATCACATTGTTAACTATAATAGTACGCCCCCTGTATGACATACGAGATAGTAACCAACGCCATCTCCTCATCCTCCCTTCCACCATTTCAACCACCCCACTCCAATTTTTTTCCATAGTCCCCTCATCTCCTAGGTACACTCCAAGATACTTAAAACCTCCCTTACACCATTCTAGCCCCCCTGGCAAAGCCATGATCCCCCCAGACCATTCTCCAATCTGTAAAGCACAACTCTTTTCCCAATTTACCTTTGCAGAGGATATTCCCCTAAAACGATCAACCATTAGACTCAAACTATCCACCTCCGCTTGATTTTTCACTAGCACAACTACATCATCAGCATAGGCTGAAAGACGAATAGGAGGAATATCCTCTGAAAGGCACACCCCTGCAATACGACTTCTAATGCTATTTAGTAGTGGCTCTATAGCAATAGCATATAACATCCCTGACATAGAACATCCCTGCCTAATACCTCTACACACTTTAAAAGGAGCACTCAAACCACCGTTAACTTTCAATACACTTTCAATGTCACCATATATCACCTTTATCATGGCAATAAAACCAGAGCTGAACCCAAACGCTTCAAACGTGTGCCATAAATATTGATGTTCAACTCGGTCAAATGCCTTTTCCTGATCAATTGAAATTAGACCAGCATCCAACCCAATAGCCCTAGAGACGTCCAAAAAATCACGAATCAGAGAAATGTTATCCCCTATCTGCCTGCCAGGAACACAGTAGGACTGATCCGTATGTATGATTTGCCCCATCACCTCCCTCAGCCTGTTGGACAAAGCCTTTGACAATATTTTATAATCAGTACACAATAAAGCCACCGGCCTCCAGTTCTTCACCTCCCTCGGGTCACCCTTTTTAGGCAGTAGGGTGAGGACAGCCCTTCTGCAGCTTATTGGTAGTAACCCTCCGGTTAAACTATCATTAGCTACTTCTAACCAATCCTCTCCCAACATAGCCCAAAAAGACTTAAAAAAGTCAACGGGAAGCCCATCAATGCCTGGTGCCCTTCCATTTTCCATGCCTTTTAATGCAGTGTATAAATCCTGCAAAGACAATGGTTGCTCAAGCTCAACCTGAGCTTCTGCAGGCACCTTTGGGAGCCCATCAAAGAACTGCTGTGTCACTGTTTTGTCCTCTTTGTACTCACACTTGTAGAGCTCAGCATAGAACTCTACTGCCCTCTTTCTAATTTCACTAGGGCTAGTGAGCTCTTGTCCAACAGCTGATTTGAGACAATGAATAATTTTTCTTTGTCCATTCTTTTTCTCTAAACCAAAGAAAAATTTGGATGAGGCATCCATTTCAGATATGCCCTGAAATTTACTTCTCACCAATGCCCCCTGTGCTCTGATACCCAGCAGATCTGCCAATGCAGCTTTTCTCCTCTTGAGGGCCTGAGTATGGCCTCGATCTCCTGTGGTCTCAACCAACGTCATGAGTTCCACTATTTCAATCTCTAGGGCTTTCATTGATCTGGTGATATCCTTGGTGACATTCCTTGTGTATTGATTACAAAATTGTTGAATCTGGATTTTCCCTATATCCCACCATTGTTGAAGGGATACAAAACTGGCCTTTTGAGACCTCCACCTCTCCCAAAAAAAACTGAAACAATTCCTGAAGTGAGCATCACTCAATAAAGTTATATTAAAATGCCAGTATGCGCTTTTAGGTTTTACATCGTTAATGAACACCACCTCTGTTATTAAACAATGATCAGAAAATCCCACTGGAGTTATCACACTTGATTTACAGACCTGAGATTGATGCTCAAAAACATAAAACCTATCTAACCTGGCCATAGAGATGATGTTCTCTCTCACATGCGCCCAGGTGTACTGCCTTGTTCCTCCATGTTGACTCCTCCAAATATCACACAGTTCATTTGTTACAATAAGGCGTTTTAAAAACGTCCTTGAGGCTATATGAGGTTCTTGGTGATTTCTATCTAAATCACTAACTGTGCAGTTAAAATCCCCAGCAATAAACAAATAATCTTCTTTGTTACATTTCTCAATGGTATTTGATAATGTCTCTAAAAAACCTACCCTCTCAACTGTCACCACAGGGGCATATACATTTATCAGACACATATTGATGTTTTCATACCTTGCTCTAACTTTTAATAACCTCCCCTCAACTACCTCTTCAACCTCATATGACAAAGGCAAAAACCCTTTTGAGAACAAGATAACCACACCCCCACTTTTTGAGTTTTTATGACTACACACCACTGTCCCCCCCCACTCCTGTTGCCACATAACTTCATTTTCCAAATTACTATGCGTTTCTTGTAGAAAAATTATGTCACTTCCCTTTCCCCTCATTAACTCATACACCATGGCTCTTTTTTTAACATCTCTTGCCCCATTTACGTTTAAAGAAGAGATCTTAAAACTGCTCATGGAAAAGAAAAAAATACAGAGGAAGATACAGCCACCACATCTCTTTACAGAGTTAAAACTGCAACTGAACTCTTTCATTTTCTTTAGAATTTGCATCACTTATTACTCTCGTGACCACTTTCTTGAGTCTAGCAATTTCAGGGCTTTTCAAACCCCCCCCTGTAATTTTTGACATCAGAAACTTTGCTGATTCAATAAACAATTCACGTTCAGGGAAAAAATCAGTTACATTGTAATCCTGCATATATTTCTTCCCTTTTGTCAACTTCAGAAATTGACGTATCTTCTCGATCCCATACCTCCCTTCCACCCCATCTATCTCACTATATTGTTGTGACGCGTCAGATGACTCACTCTCGCTATCCTCCCCAGAAGAAAACCCCATCTCTACAACCTGGTCATCTTCACCTGATTTATCCATCTCTACCTTTCTCTTAGAATTAGACCCTTCACCACCCCTTAAATTCTTCCTTTTACTCCTCGGTATTTTGAAAACATCCGCTTCCTTTTCCGTTATTTCAATCTCCTCTTGACCTCCAATTTCATTTTCCAGCACCACCTCAGCGACGGCAGTCGCAATCTCACCTAGTGTTTCCCCTCCCTCTTTGTTCTGATCTACCACAATTGCCCCCGTATCCACAATGCCTTCCTCTCCTACTTTTCCAACCACATCTGCCCACCTTCTCTCTTCCCCTACACCTGTAGTATTTTCATCCCTTCGCTGTGGTACGTTAGTTGCACCCGCACTAAAGCTACTACCAGGCTCAGCGCGTTCATTCTCGGGACAATTACGCACCAAATGCCCCTCTCTTCCACATCCAAAACATTTCATTGATTCAGTAGATGCATAGAAGACATAATCAAATCCATCAATCTTAAAACTAAACGCTAAATTCAGTTCATCTCCTTCCTTTTTTAAAATCATATGCACTTGTCTCCTATGAGACACGACATGTTTCAACAACGGAGATTTGCATCCAAAAGGAACCTTCTTTATTGTAGATACGATTTGACCATGGCGAGATAACTCTCGCTCTAACACTTCATCTCTAACAAATGGTGGCACGTTAGAAAGCATAACTTTCTTCGCCGGATTCATAAGCGGAAATACCGGCGTCTGTGTCTCCCGCAACACAACACCCCTCTCAACTATCTTATTCACCTTTTCAATTGAATCTAAGAATATCACTACAGCGCTATTCATCCTTGAGGCTGATTTAATGCTATCATACCCAATGATAGCACCCACAGCCAAGCTACATTCTTCCACTGAACACCCAGCCGCAGCAGGAATTTTTACTCCATGCCTCCGACTAAGTTTTTCAAACTCTACATTTCCGCGAGTGGCCATTGCAACCAGCCCCACCCGCTGGTTGTGCCCTCGCGAAAAACCAACCTCAAAGATCCCACCACCCCTATACGTGCTTATTGATAATTAAAACAATATACCCTTAAAACAACTAAACTAATCAATATATATATATATGTACATACCAAAACCCAATAGAGTGAAAAGAAATTCCATTCGCTCTCACAAACACTCTGCTTGACGACTCACTCCCAGCATGCACTCCGACGAGAGAGAGAGAGAGAGAGAGAGAGAGAGAGAGAGAGAGAGAGAGAGAGAGAGAGAGAGAGAGAGAGAGAGAGAGAGAGAGAGAGAGAGAGAGAGAGAGAGAGAGAGAGAGAGAGAGAGAGAGAGAGAGAGAGAGAGAGAGAGAGAGAGAGAGAGAGAGAGAAGACTAGGATATGCTGAGGCTTGTAGTCTCTTATCTTCTCTGTGAGTTCTGCTCAACTCTGAGTCTCTATGGTGATTAAATAGTGAGACGAGCAGGGAGACACACACACACACACACACACACACACACACACACACACACACACACACACTCACACATACGGATGAACTCAAGATTGTACACACACCCATTCAGCACTCTGTTAGTCACCCTCTTGCGTTACCTGATCCAGTCTGGTAGGGTATAAGCTTGTTACATACAGTGTCTAGTGCATAGCAAACACATCTAGAAATGATTACACTTCTTTACTGCTGAAACCCTGGATGAAAGAGAGGGAGGGAGAGAGGGATGAGGGAGTGAGAGCAACGCTGCATCTCTCCGTCTGTCTGCCCTCCAGTTCTTAATTAGCGTGAAGCATGAGGCGGACGCTCATTCTGTCAGACCTCTCACTCTTCTGTCAGGAGGAAAGGAACAGAGAGAGGAGAGAGCTGTGCTGAGCTGTGCTGAGCTGTGCATGTTAAGGGGGTTAGAGAGGCAGGGGAAACAGATGCTGGGCCTGGATCTCCCTGTTGACTAGCATTACACTGGATGGGGTACACAGTGTTCCTCAAGCCTTGTCCTGGGTCACCCAAAGGGCATGCAGGAATTGGTTCCAGCCAACTTGACAATCTCATGAGCATGCTTACCAAAACAGTGTTCTCAAACTCTCCAGTGACCTAACACTTTACCCAAAGCCTTCTCAAACTCTCCAGTGACCTAACACTTTACCCAAAGCCTTCTCAAACTCTCCAGTGACCTAACACTTTACCCAAAGCCTTCTCAAACTCTCCAGTGACCTAACACTTTACCCAAAGCCTTCTCAAACTCTCCAGTGACCTAACACTTCACCAAAAGCCTTCTCAAACTCTCCAGTGACCTAACACTTTACCCAAAGCCTTCTCAAACTCTCCAGTGACTGAACACTTTACCCAAAGCCTTCTCAAACTCTCCTGTGACTGGACACTTTACCCAAAGCCTTCTCAAACTCTCCAGTGACCTAACACTTTACCCAAAGCCTTCTCAAACTCTCCTGTGACTGGACACTTTTACCCAAAGCCTTCTCAAACTCTCCAGTGACCTAACACTTCACCAAAAGCCTTCTCAAACTCTCCAGTGACTGAACACTTTACCCAAAGCCTTCTCAAACTCTCCAGTGACCTAACACTTTACCCAAAGCCTTCTCAAACTCTCCAGTGACCTAACTCTTCACCAAAAGCCTTCTCAAACTCTCCAGTGACTGAACACTTTACCCAAAGCCTTCTCAAACTCTCCAGTGACCTAACACTTTACCCAAAGCCTTCTCAAACTCTCCAGTGACTGAGCACTTTACCCAAAGCCTTCTCAAACTCTCCAGTGACTGAGCACTTTACCCAAAGCCTTCTCAAACTCTCCAGTGACTGAGCACTTTACCCAAAGCCTTCTCAAACTCTCCAGTGACCTAACACTTCACCAAAAGCCTTCTCAAACTCTCCAGTGACTAAACACTTTACCCAAAGCCTTCTCAAACTCTCCAGTGACCTAACACTTTACCCAAAGCCTTCTCAAACTCTCCAGTGACTGAGCACTTTACCCAAAGCCTTCTCAAACTCTCCAGTGACTGAACACTTTACCCAAAGCCTTCTCAAACTCTCCAGTGAGTGAGCACTTTACCCAAAGCCTTCTCAAACTCTCCAGTGACTGAACACTTTACCCAAAGCCTTCTCAAACTCTCCAGTGACCTAACACTTTACCCAAAGCCTTCTCAAACTCTCCAGTGACTGAACACTTTACCCAAAGCCTTCTCAAACTCTCCAGTGACCTAACACTTCACCAAAAGCCTTCTCAAACTCTCCTGTGACCTAACACTTTACCCAAAGCCTTCTCAAACTCTCCAGTGACCTAACACTTTTCCCAAAGCTTTCTCAAACTCTCCAGTGACTGAACACTTTACCCAAATCCTTCTCACTCTCCAGTGACTGAACACTTTACCCAAAGCCTTCTCAAACTCTCCAGTGACTTAACACTTTACCCAAAGCCTTCTCACTCTCCAGTGACTGAACACTTTACCAAAAGCCTTCTCAAACTCTCCAGTGACCTAACACTTTACCCAAAGCCTTCCCAAACTCTCCAGTGACTGAACACTTTATCCAAAGCCTTCCCAAACTCTCCAGTGACTGAACACTTTACCCAAAGCCTTCTCAAACTCTCCAGTGACTGAACACTTTACCCAAAGCCTTCTCAAACTCTCCAGCTAATTGTTTAGGCATGTTTTAGGCAGGTTGCCCAGCTGTGGTTTCCAGGTTGGGTATTTATATTGTAGCTATTGTTAATGCCTGTAATTTGGCCTCTGTATCTATTTCCTCCACTCACTGAGTGTCTCTTGTCTGTATCCCTATGAGACCTATAGTGACATATGGGCTGTATCCCTATGGGACCTATAGTGACATCAAATCAAATCAAATCAAATGTATTTATATAGCCCTTCGTACATCAGCTTATATCTCAAAGTGCTGTACAGAAACCCAGCCTAAAACCCCAAACAGCAAGCAATGCAGGTGTAGAAGCACGGTGGCTAGGAAAAACTCCCTAGAAAGGCCAAAACCTAGGAAGAAACCTAGAAAGGAACCAGGCTCTGAGGAGTTGCCA
Source organism: Oncorhynchus clarkii lewisi (assembly GCF_045791955.1). Classification (NCBI taxonomy): domain Eukaryota; kingdom Metazoa; phylum Chordata; class Actinopteri; order Salmoniformes; family Salmonidae; genus Oncorhynchus; species Oncorhynchus clarkii. The sequence continues at coordinate 69,284 of NW_027260930.1, forward strand.
GTCCTCTTCTGGCTGTGCCGGGTGGAGATTATAACAGAACATGGCCAAGATGTTCAAATGTTCATAAATGACCAGCATGGTCGAATAATAATAAGGCAGAACAGTTGAAACTGGAGCAGCAGCACGGCCAGGTGGACTGGGGACAGCAAGGAGTCATCATGTCAGGTAGTCCTGGGGCATGGTCCTAGGGCTCAGGTCCTCCGAGAGAGAGAAAGAAAGAGAGAAGGAGAAAATTAGAGAACGCACACTTAGATTCACACAGGACACCGAAGTACTCCAGATATAACAAACTGACCCTAGCCCCCCGACACATAAACTACTGCAGCATAAATACTGGAGGCTGAGACAGGAGGGGTCAGGAGACACTGCGGCCCCATCCGAGGACACCCCCGGACAGGGCCAAACAGGAAACATCTGGGCTGTATCCCTATGGGACCTATAGTGACATCTGGGCTGTATCCCTATGGGACCTACAGTGACATCTGGGCTGTATCCCTATGGGACCTATAGTGACATCTGGGCTGTATCCCTATGAGACCTATAGTGACATCTGGGCTGTATCCCTATGGGAGCTATAGTGACATCTGGGCTGTATCCCTATGGGACCTATAGTGACATCTGGGCTGTATCCCTATGGGACCTATAGTGACATCTGGGCTGTATCCCTATGGGACCTATAGTGACATCTGGGCTGTATCCCGATGGGACCTATAGTGACATCTGGGCTGTATCCCTATGGGACCTATAGTGACATCTGGTCTGTATCCCTATGGGACCTATAGTGACATCTGTGCTGTATCCCTATGGGACCTATAGTGACATCTGTGCTGTATCCCTATGGGATCTATAGTGACATCTGGGCTGTATCCCTATGGGACCTATAGTGACATCTGGGCTGTATCCCTATGGGACCTATAGTGACATCTGGGCTGTATCCCGATGGGACCTATAGTGACATCTGGGCTGTATCCCTATGGGACCTATAGTGACATCTGGTCTGTATCCCTATGGGACCTATAGTGACATCTGTGCTGTATCCCTATGGGACCTATAGTGACATCTGTGCTGTATCCCTATGGGATCTATAGTGACCTATGGTATGTTGGATTAGCTATGTTAATTTTCATGTGTGTGTGTCCTGTTTCATATTCTCAAACCATATGTAGTATTCAGGGTGGCTCGCTAACTAAAGTGAATAGGACATCGGTTCAAAGGTTGCCTGTGCTGACAAAACTACTGTGTGGGACCCATGAACAGCAGCCACAGTCTCCATTCCTCCTTCTCTTCTTCTATCTTCTCACCACCTCTTCTCTCCTCTACATACCGTACCCTACTGTTATCTCAGGTTCTCTCTCCTCTCTCATCCCTCCATACCGTACCCTCCTGTTATCTCAGGTTCTCTCTCATCTCTCCATACCGTACCCTCCTGTTATCTCAGGTTCTCTCTCATCTCTCATCTCTCCATACCGTACCCTACTGTTATCTCAGGTTCTCTGTCCTCTCTCATCCCTCCATACCGTACCCTACTGTTATCTCAGGTTCTCTCTCCTCTCTCATCTCTCCATACCGTACCCTACGGTTATCTCAGGTTCTCTGTCCTCTCTCATCCCTCCATACCGTACCCTACTGTTATCTCAGGTTCTCTCTCATCTCTCCATACCGTACCCTACTGTCATCTCAGGTTCTCTCTCCTCTCTCCATACCATACCCTATTGTTATCTCAGGTTCTCTCTCTTCTCTCATCCCTCCATACCATACCCTACTGTTATCTCAGGTTCTCTATTCTCTCTCATCCCTCCATACCGTACCCTACTGTCATCTCAGGTTCTCTCATCTCTCCATACCGTACCCTACTGTCATCTCAGGTTCTCTCTCCTCTCTCATCCCTCCATACCGTACCCTACTGTTATCTCAGGTTCTCTCTCCTCTCTCATCCCTCCATACCGTACCCTACTGTTATCTCAGGTTCTCTCTTCTCTCTCATCCCTCCATACTGTACCCTACTGTCATCTCAGGTTCTCTCTTCTCTCCGTCCTGTACCCTCCTGTCATCTCAGGTTCTCTCTCCTCTCTCATCCCTCCATACGTACCCTACTGTCATCTCGGGTTCTCGCTTCTCTCTCATCCCTCCATACTGTACCCTACTGTCATCTCAGGTTCTCTCTCCTCTCTCATCCCTCCATACCATACCCTACTGTTATCTCAGGTTCTCTCTCTTCTCAACCTCCCTCCATACCGTACCCTACTGTCATCTCAGGTTCTCTCTCCTCTCTCATCCCTCCATACCGTACCCCCCTGTTATCTCAGGTTCTCTCTTCTCTCTCATCCCTCCATACCGTACCCTACTGTCATCTCAGGTTCTCTCTCCTCTCTCCATACCATACCCTACTGTTATCTCAGGTTCTCTCTCATCTCTCCATACCATACCCTACTGTTATCTCAGGTTCTCTCTTCTCTCCATACCGTACCCTAATGTTATCTCAGGTTCTCTCTCCTCTCTCATCCCTCCGTACCGTACCCTACTGTCATCTCGGGTTCTCAGGTTCTCTCTCATCCCTCCATACCGTACCCTACTGTCATCTCAGGTTCTCTCTCCTCTCTCATCCCTCCATACCGTACCCTCCTGTTATCTCAGGTTCTCTCTTCTCTCTCATCCCTCCATACCGTACCCTACTGTCATCTCAGGTTCTCTCTCCTCTCTCCATACCATACCCTACTGTTAGCTCAGGTTCTCTCTCATCTCTCCATGCCGTACCCTACTGTTATCTCAGGTTCTCTCTTCTCTCCATACCATACCCTACTGTTATCTCAGGTTCTCTCTCTTCTCTCATCTCTCCATACCATACCCCCCTGTTATCTCAGGTTCTCTCTTCTCTCTCATCCCTCCATACCGTACCCTACTGTCATCTCAGGTTCTCTCTCCTCTCTCCATACCATACCCTACTGTTATCTCAGGTTCTCTCTCATCTCTCCATACCATACCCTACTGTTATCTCAGGTTCTCTCTTCTCTCCATACCGTACCCTAATGTTATCTCAGGTTCTCTCTCCTCTCTCATCCCTCCGTACCGTACCCTACTGTCATCTCGGGTTCTCTTTTCTCTCTCATCCCTCCATACCGTACCCTACTGTTATCTCAGGTTCTCTCTTCTCTCTCATCCCTCCATACCGTACCGTACCGTACTGTTATCTCAGGTTCTCTCTCATCCCTCCATACCGTACCCTACTGTCATCTCAGGTTCTCTCTCCTCTCTCATCCCTCCATACCGTACCCTCCTGTTATCTCAGGTTCTCTCTTCTCTCTCATCCCTCCATACCGTACCCTACTGTCATCTCAGGTTCTCTCTCCTCTCTCCATACCATACCCTACTGTTAGCTCAGGTTCTCTCTCATCTCTCCATGCCGTACCCTACTGTTATCTCAGGTTCTCTCTTCTCTCCATACCATACCCTACTGTTATCTCAGGTTCTCTCTCTTCTCTCATCTCTCCATACCATACCCTACTGTTATCTCAGGTTCTCTCTCCTCTCTCATCCCTCCGTACCGTACCCTACTGTTATCTCAGGTTCTCTCTTCTCTCTCATCCCTCCATCTGCTTATACCACTGGCTTTGCTCTCCTCTGTTTTGTCACCTCTCTCTCTCTCTCTCTCTCTCTCTCTCTCTCTCTCTCTCTCTCTCTCTCTCTCTCTCTCTCTCTCTCTCTCTCTCTCTCTTAGATGTCATGGTCTGGAGAGTTGAGGAGAATGTCCTTGATACAGAGAGGGAAGAGAACAGAAATGTACTTCTCTCCTAACTCAACCAGTATATTTAAGACAGACAGAGAGACAAGTTTTTTAGTTTGTCTGTCTGATCATGCGTGCATCAGTTGGGCACAGTGCCTGTTTCTGAGGTGCACCCCCTGGGAAGAGGGGATGAATGGTGGGATAAGGGATTCGAAGAGGGGGCCGATTGAGAGAGAGCAGAGGAAGGTGGAGTAGGGAAGGAAGGAGTGAGGCACTGCTCCAGGCCCATAAATAAAGCAGGAATTAAATGTATAATTCATTTTGCTCACAGTGAGGGGGCAGATCAGCAGCGAAGTCCCCTGATTATGACATCGTAGGTTAAGATGACAGGCACCACTGTAGCCTACCGGTAGTACTAACAGTGTGCTTAGGCACACACACACACACACACACACACACACACACACACACACACACATTCACACACTCATCTTTAAAAGGAGATAATTCATCATTCAACAGCATCCACTTTAGATCCTAGGCAATCAAACTAAGCCTGTTCCCATTCAATTCCCACTCCAAATTCTTTATATTCTCACTCTATTCCAATATAACTCCCAGTATTCCCTGGTGAGCGAGTGCTTCAGGAGCGATGGGAGTGAGATCTCAATTCCATGACTCAGTGCTCCGGAGAAATCACAACCTGTTTTCAGTGGTGATAGATAGACAGACAGGTGGAAGGGTAGACAGACAGGTGGATGGGTAGACAGACAAGTGGATGGGTAGACAGACAGGTGGATGGGTAGACAGACAGAAAGACAGGCTGGCAGGCAAATATACAGACAGACAGACTGACAGACAGATGGATGGGTACAACAGAGGAAACAGGTAGACAGGCAGACAGACAGGCGGGCAGACAAACAGGCAGAGAGAGACATACAGACAGACAAACAGGCAAAGGGGGAAGATCGGGAGTTGTCAGAACGGAATGAAATAATCAATTTTCACACACATGCAACCCCCCCCCCCCCCCCCCCACCACGCACACACACACACACACACAACCTCCCCCCCACACGCACACAATCTCATGCACATAATTGCACGCACACAATCGCACACACTCAATCGCACACACAACAATGCACAGGGGCGCACGTACACATCCAATCGCACACACAGGGACAAAGAGGGATGCATGCTCACAGACACACACAACCCATAAACACATACGTACACATGTAATTGCACACATAGGGACACACAAGGACACATATGGATGCCTAAACACACACACCACTGAGCGTATTCCTGACTATGGGCTGTGTATTCTGCAGTGGTTTTGGAGGAGAGGAAGAGTATTGAAGCATTTCCTTTCTTAGAGAGACATGAATAGAGAGAGAGAGAAGGAAGCTGAGAGAGAGTCATGTTCCAGTAGCTGAGAGAGAAAGAGAGAGAGAGAGAGAGAGAGAGAGAGAGAGAGAGAGAGAGAGTAATGTTCCTGTAGCTGAGAGAGAGTCATGTTCCAGTAACTGAGAGAGAGAGAGAGAGAGAGAGAGTCATGTTCCAGTGGCTGAGAGAGAGTCATGTTCCAGTGGCTGAGAGAGACTCATGTTCCAGTAGCTGAGAGAGAGAGAGAGCGAGAGTCATGTTCCAGTAATTGAGAGAGAGAGAGAGTCATGTTCCAGTAACTGAGAGAGAGAGAGAGTCATGTTCCAGTAATTGAGAGAGAGAGAGAGAGTCATGTTCCAGTGGCTGAGAGAGAGAGAGTCATGTTCCAGTAGCTGAGAGAGAGTCATGTTCCAGTAGCTGAAAGAGAGAAAGAGTCATGTTCCAGTAGCTGAAAGAGAGAGAGAGAGTCATGTTCCAGTAGCTGAAAGAGAGAGAGTGAGTAATGTTCCAGCAGCTGAGAGAGAGAGAGTCATGTTTCAGTAGCTGAGAGAGAAAATGAGAGAGAGAGAGAAAGAGTAATGTTCCAGTAGCTGCGAGAGAGAGTCATGTTCCAGTAGTTGAGAGAGAGAGAGTCATGTTCCAGTAGCTGAGACAGAGAGAGAGTCATGTTCCAGTAGCTGAGAGAGAGAGAGTCATGTTCCAGTAGCTGAGACAGAGAGAGAGTCATGTTCCAGTAGCTGAGAGAGAGAGAGAGAGAGAGAGTCATGTTCCAGTAATTGAGAGAGAGAGAGAGTCATGTTCCAGTAACTGAGAGAGAGAGAGTCATGTTCCAGTGGCTGAGAGAGAGTCATGTTCCAGTAGCTGAGACAGAGAGAGAGTCATGTTCCAGTAGCTGAGAGAGAGAGAGAGCGAGAGTCATGTTCCAGTAATTGAGAGAGAGAGAGAGTCATGTTCCAGTAACTGAGAGAGAGAGAGAGTCATGTTCCAGTAACTGAGAGAGAGAGAGAGAGAGTCATGTTCCAGTGGCTGAGAGAGAGAGAGAGTCATGTTCCAGTAGCTGAGAGAGAGAGTCATGTTCCAGTAGCTGAGAGAGTCATGTTCCAGTAGCTGAAAGAGAGAGAGAGAGTCATGTTCCAGTAGCTGAAAGAGAGAAAGAGTCATGTTCCAGTAGCTGAAAGAGAGAGAGAGAGTCATGTTCCAGTAGCTGAAAGAGAGAGAGAGAGTAATGTTCCAGCAGCTGAGAGAGAGAGAGTCATGTTTCAGTAGCTGAGAGAGAAAATGAGAGAGAGAGAGAAAGAGTAATGTTCCAGTAGCTGAGAGAGAGAGTCATGTTCCAGTAGTTGAGAGAGAGAGAGAGTCATGTTCCAGTAGTTGAGAGAGAGTCATGTTCCAGTAGCTGAGACAGAGAGAGAGTCATGTTCCAGTAGCTGAGAGAGACTCATGTTCCAGTAGCTGAGAGAGAGAGAGAGAGCGAGAGTCATGTTCCAGTAATTGAGAGAGAGAGAGTCATGTTCCAGTAACTGAGAGAGAGAGAGGGAGAGTCATGTTCCAGTAGCTGAAAGAGAGAGAGAGAGTAATGTTCCAGTAGCTGAAAGAGAGAGAGAGAGTAATGTTCCAGTAGCTGAAAGAGAGAGAGAGAGTAATGTTCCAGCAGCTGAGCGAGAGAGAGTCATGTTTCAGTAGCTGAGAGAGAAAATGAGAGAGAGAGAGAAAGCGTAATGTTCCAGTAGCTGAGAGAGAGAGTCATGTTCCAGTAGTTGAGAGAGAGAGAGTCATGTTCCAGTAGTTGAGAGAGAGTCATGTTCCAGTAGCTGAGACAGAGAGAGAGTCATGTTCCAGTAGCTGAGAGAGAGAGAGCGAGAGTCATGTTCCAGTAATTGAGAGAGAGAGAGAGTCATGTTCCAGTAACTGAGTGAGAGAGAGTCATGTTCCAGTGGCTGAGAGAGAGTCATGTTCCAGTAGCTGAGAGAGACTCATGTTCCAGTAGCTGAGAGAGAGCGAGAGTCATGTTCCAGTAATTGAGAGAGAGAGAGAGTCATGTTCCAGTAACTGAGAGAGAGAGAGAGAGAGTCATGTTCCAATTGGCTGAGAGAGAGTCATGTTCCAGTTGCTGAGAGAGACTCATGTTCCAGTAGCTGAGAGAGAGAGAGAGCGAAAGTCATGTTCCAGTAATTGAGAGAGAGAGAGAGTCATGTTCCAGTAACTGAGAGAGAGAGAGAGTCATGTTCCAGTAACTGAGAGAGAGAGAGAGAGAGAGTCATGTTCCAGTAGCTGAGAGAGAGAGAGAGTCATGTTCCAGTAACTGAGAGAGAGAGAGAGTCATGTTCCAGTAGTTGAGAGAGAGAGAGTCATGTTCCAGTAGTTGAGAGAGAGTCATGTTCCAGTAGCTGAGACAGAGAGAGCGTCATGTTCCAGTAGCTGAGAGAGAGAGAGCGAGAGTCATGTTCCAGTAATTGAGAGAGAGAGAGAGTCATGTTCCAGTAACTGAGAGAGAGAGAGTCATGTTCCAGTGGCTGAGAGAGAGTCATGTTCCAGTAGCTGAGAGAGACTCATGTTCCAGTAGCTGAGAGAGAGAGAGAGAGCGAGAGTCATGTTCCAGTAATGTAGAGAGAGAGAGAGTCATGTTCCAGTAACTGAGAGAGAGAGAGGGAGAGTCATGTTCCAGTAGCTGAAAGAGAGATAGAGTGTAATGTTCCAGTAGCTGAAAGAGAGAGAGAGAGTAATGTTCCAGCAGCTGAGAGAGAGAGAGTCATGTTTCAGTAGCTGAGAGAGAAAATGAGAGAGAGAGAGAAAGAGCAATGTTCCAGTAGCTGATAGAGAGAGTCATGTTCCAGTAGTTGAGAGAGAGAGAGTCATGTTCCAGTAGTTGAGAGAGAGTCATGTTCCAGTAGCTGAGACAGAGAGAGAGTCATGTTCCAGTAATTGAGAGAGAGAGAGAGTCATGTTCCAGTAACTGAGTGAGAGAGAGTCATGTTCCAGTGGCTGAGAGAGAGTCATGTTCCAGTAGCTGAGAGAGACTCATGTTCCAGTAGATGAGAGAGAGCGAGAGTCATGTTCCAGTAATTGAGAGAGAGAGAGAGTCATGTTCCAGTAACTGAGAGAGAGAGAGGGAGAGTCATGTTCCAGTGGCTGAGAGAGAGTCATGTTCCAGTGGCTGAGAGAGACTCATGTTCCAGTAGCTGAGAGAGAGAGAGAGCGAGAGTCATGTTCCAGTAATTGAGAGAGAGAGAGAGAGTCATGTTCCAGTAACTGAGAGAGAGAGAGAGTCATATTCCAGTAACTGAGAGAGAGAGAGAGAGATAGTCATGTTCCAGTAGCTGAGAGAGAGAGAGAGTCATGTTCCAGTAACTGAGTGAGAGAGAGTCATGTTCCAGTGGCTGAGAGTCATGTTCCAGTAGCTGAGAGAGACTCATGTTCCAGTAGCTGAGAGAGAGAGAGAGAGCGAGAGTCATGTTCCAGTAATTGAGAGAGAGAGAGAGTCATGTTCCAGTAACTGAGAGAGAGAGCGAGAGTCATGTTCCAGTAATTGAGAGAGAGAGAGAGTCATGTTCCAGTAGCTGAGAGAGAGAGTCATGTTCCAGTAGCTGAGCGAGTCATGTTTCAGTAGCTAAAAGAGAGAGGGAGAGTCATGTTCCAGTAGCTGAAAGAGAGAGAGAGAGTAATGTTCCAGTAGCTGAAAGAGAGAGAGAGAGTAATGTTCCAGTAGCTGAAAGAGAGAGAGAGAGTAATGTTCCAGCAGCTGAGAGAGAGAGAGTCATGTTTCAGTAGCTGAGAGAGAAAATGAGAGAGAGAGAGAAAGAGTAATGTTCCAGTAGCTGAGAGAGAGAGTCATGTTCCAGTAGTTGAGAGAGAGAGAGTCATGTTCCAGTAGTTGAGAGAGAGTCATGTTCCAGTAGCTGAGACAGAGAGAGAGTCATGTTCCAGTAGCTGAGAGAGAGAGAGAGAGAGTCATGTTCCAGTAATTGAGAGAGAGAGAGAGTCATGTTCCAGTAACTGAGAGAGAGAGTCATGTTCCAGTGGCTGAGAGAGAGTCATGTTCCAGTAGCTTAGACAGAGAGAGAGTCATGTTCCAGTAGCTGAGAGAGAGAGAGAGCGAGAGTCATGTTCCAGTAATTGAGAGAGAGAGAGAGTCATGTTCCAGTAACTGAGAGAGAGAGAGAGTCATGTTCCAGTAACTGAGAGAGAGAGAGAGAGTCATGTTCCAGTGGCTGAGAGAGAGAGAGTCATGTTCCAGTAGCTGAGAGAGTCATGTTCCAGTAACTGAAAGAGAGAGAGAGAGTCATGTTCCAGTAGCTGAAAGAGAGAAAGAGTCATGTTCCAGTAGCTGAAAGAGAGAGAGAGAGTCATGTTCCAGTAGCTGAAAGAGAGAGAGAGAGTAATGTTCCAGCAGCTGAGAGAGAGAGAGTCATGTTTCAGTAGCTGAGAGAGAAAATGAGAGAGAGAGAGAAAGAGTAATGTTCCAGTAGCTGAGAGAGAGAGTCATGTTCCAGTAGTTGAGAGAGAGAGAGTCATGTTCCAGTAGTTGAGAGAGAGTCATGTTCCAGTATCTGAGACAGAGAGAGAGTCATGTTCCAGTAGCTGAGAGAGAGAGAGCGAGAGTCATGTTCCAGTAATTGAGAGAGAGAGAGAGTCATGTTCCAGTAACTGAGAGAGAGAGAGTCATGTTCCAGTGGCTGAGAGAGAGTCATGTTCCAGTAGCTGAGAGAGACGCATGTTCCAGTAGCTGAGAGAGAGAGAGAGAGAGTGAGAGTCATGTTCCAGTAATTGAGAGAGAGAGAGAGAGTCATGTTCCAGTAACTGAGAGAGAGAGAGAGCCATGTTCCAGTGGCTGAGAGAGAGTCATGTTCCAGTGGCTGAGAGAGACTCATGTTCCAGTAGCTGAGAGAGAGAGAGAGCGAGAGTCATGTTCCAGTAATTGAGAGAGAGAGAGAGAGAGTCATGTTCCAGTAACTGAGAGAGAGAGAGAGTCATGTTCCAGTAACTGAGAGAGAGAGAGAGAGTCATGTTCCAGTAGCTGAGAGAGAGAGAGAGTCATGTTCCAGTAGCTGAGATAGAGCGAGAGAGAGAGTCATGTTCCAGTAGCTGAGAGCGAGAGTCATGTTCCAGTAGCTGAGAGAGAGAGTAATGTTCCAGTAGCTGAGAGAGTCATGTTTCAGTAGCTAAAAGAGAGAGGGAGAGTCATGTTCCAGTAGCTGAAAGAGAGAGAGAGAGTAATGTTCCAGTAGCTGAAAGAGAGAGAGAGAGTAATGTTCCAGTAGCTGAAAGAGAGAGAGAGAGTAATGTTCCAGCAGCTGAGAGAGAGAGAGAGTCATGTTTCAGTAGCTGAGAGAGAAAATGAGAGAGAGAGAGAAAGAGTAATGTTCCAGTAGCTGAGAGAGAGAGTCATGTTCCAGTAGTTGAGAGAGAGAGAGTCATGTTCCAGTAGTTGAGAGAGAGTCATGTTCCAGTAGCTGAGACAGAGAGAGAGTCATGTTCCAGTAGCTGAGAGAGAGAGAGAGAGAGTCATGTTCCAGTAATTGAGAGAGAGAGAGAGTCATGTTCCAGTAACTGAGAGAGAGAGTCATGTTCCAGTGGCTGAGAGAGAGTCATGTTCCAGTAGCTTAGACAGAGAGAGAGTCATGTTCCAGTAGCTGAGAGAGAGAGAGAGCGAGAGTCATGTTCCAGTAATTGAGAGAGAGAGAGAGTCATGTTCCAGTAACTGAGAGAGAGAGAGAGTCATGTTCCAGTAACTGAGAGAGAGAGAGAGAGTCATGTTCCAGTGGCTGAGAGAGAGAGAGTCATGTTCCAGTAGCTGAGAGAGTCATGTTCCAGTAACTGAAAGAGAGAGAGAGAGTCATGTTCCAGTAGCTGAAAGAGAGAAAGAGTCATGTTCCAGTAGCTGAAAGAGAGAGAGAGAGTCATGTTCCAGTAGCTGAAAGAGAGAGAGAGAGTAATGTTCCAGCAGCTGAGAGAGAGAGAGTCATGTTTCAGTAGCTGAGAGAGAAAATGAGAGAGAGAGAGAAAGAGTAATGTTCCAGTAGCTGAGAGAGAGAGTCATGTTCCAGTAGTTGAGAGAGAGAGAGTCATGTTCCAGTAGTTGAGAGAGAGTCATGTTCCAGTATCTGAGACAGAGAGAGAGTCATGTTCCAGTAGCTGAGAGAGAGAGAGCGAGAGTCATGTTCCAGTAATTGAGAGAGAGAGAGAGTCATGTTCCAGTAACTGAGAGAGAGAGAGTCATGTTCCAGTGGCTGAGAGAGAGTCATGTTCCAGTAGCTGAGAGAGACGCATGTTCCAGTAGCTGAGAGAGAGAGAGAGAGAGTGAGAGTCATGTTCCAGTAATTGAGAGAGAGAGAGAGAGTCATGTTCCAGTAACTGAGAGAGAGAGAGAGCCATGTTCCAGTGGCTGAGAGAGAGTCATGTTCCAGTGGCTGAGAGAGACTCATGTTCCAGTAGCTGAGAGAGAGAGAGAGCGAGAGTCATGTTCCAGTAATTGAGAGAGAGAGAGAGAGAGTCATGTTCCAGTAACTGAGAGAGAGAGAGAGTCATGTTCCAGTAACTGAGAGAGAGAGAGAGAGTCATGTTCCAGTAGCTGAGAGAGAGAGAGAGTCATGTTCCAGTAGCTGAGAGAGAGCGAGAGAGAGAGTCATGTTCCAGTAGCTGAGAGCGAGAGTCATGTTCCAGTAGCTGAGAGAGAGAGTCATGTTCCAGTAGCTGAGAGAGTCATGTTTCAGTAGCTAAAAGAGAGAGGGAGAGTCATGTTCCAGTAGCTGAAAGAGAGAGAGAGAGTAATGTTCCAGTAGCTGAAAGAGAGAGAGAGAGTAATGTTCCAGTAGCTGAAAGAGAGAGAGTCATGTTCCAGTAGTTGAGAGAGAGAGAGTCATGTTCCAGTAGTTGAGAGAGAGTCATGTTCCAGTAGCTGAGACAGAGAGAGAGTCATGTTCCAGTAGCTGAGAGAGAGAGCGAGAGTCATGTTCCAGTAATTGAGAGAGAGAGAGTCATGTTCCAGTAACTGAGAGAGAGAGAGTCATGTTCCAGTGGCTGAGAGAGAGACATGTTCCAGTAGCTGAGAGAGACTCATGTTCCAGTAGCTGAGAGAGATAGAGAGCGAGAGTCATGTTCCAGTAATTGAGAGAGAGAGAGAGAGTCATGTTCCAGTAACTGAGAGAGCGATAGAGTCATGTTCCAGTGGCTGAGTGAGAGTCATGTTCCAGTGGCTGAGAGAGAGTCATGTTCCAGTCACTGAGAGAGAGAGAGAGAGTCATGTTCCAGTGGCTGAGAGAGAGTCATGTTCCAGTGGCTGAGAGAGTCATGTTCCAGTAGCTGAGAGAGCGAGAGAGTCATGTTCCAGTAGCTGAGAGAGAGAGAGAGAGTCATGTTCCAGTAGCTGAGAGAGAGAGAGAGAGAGAGAGAGTCATGTTCCAGTAGCTGAGAGAGAGCGAGAGAGAGAGTCATGTTCCAGTAGCTGAGAGAGAGCGAGAGAGAGAGTCATGTTCCAGTAGCTGAGAGCGAGAGTCATGTTCCAGTAGCTGAGAGAGAGAGAGAGTCATGTTCCAGTAGCTGAGAGAGAGAGAGAGAGATTCATGTTCCAGTAGCTGAGAGAGAGCGAGAGAGAGAGTCATGTTCCAGTAGCTGAGAGGGAGAGTCATGTTCCAGTAGCTGAGAGAGTCATGTTCCAATAGCTGAGAGAGAGAGAGTCATGTTTCAGTAGCTGAGAGAGAAAGTTAGAGAGAGAGAGAGTAATGTTCCAGGAGCTGAGAGAGAGAGAGAGTCATGTTTCAGTAGCTGAGAGAGAAAGTGAGAGAGCGAGAGAGGGAGAGAGAGAGATAGAGAGAGAGAGAGAGAGAGAGAGAGAGAGTAATGTTCCAGTAGTTGAAAGAGAGAGAGAGAGTAATGTTACAGCAGCTGAGAGAGAGAGAGTCATGTTTCAGTAGCTGAGAGAGAAAATGAGAGAGAGAGAGAAAGAGTAATGTTCCAGTAGCTGAGAGAGAGAGTCATGTTCCAGTAGTTGAGAGAGAGAGAGAGTCATGTTCCAGTAGTTGAGAGAGAGTCATGTTCCAGTAGCTGAGACAGAGAGAGAGTCATGTTCCAGTAGCTGAGAGAGAGAGAGAGCGAGAGTCATGTTCCAGTAATTGAGAGAGAGAGAGTCATGTTCCAGTAACTGAGAGAGAGAGAGTCATGTTCCAGTGGCTGAGAGAGAGTCATGTTCCAGTAGCTGAGAGAGACTCATGTTCCAGTAGCTGAGAGAGAGAGAGAGCGAGAGTCAAAGTTCCAGTAATTGAGAGAGAGAGAGAGTCATGTTCCAGTAACTGAGAGAGAGAGAGAGTCATGTTCCAGTAACTGAGAGAGAGAGAGCGATAGAGTCATGTTCCAGTAGCTGAGAGAGAGTCATGTTCCAGTGGCTGAGAGAGAGTCATGTTCCAGTCACTGAGAGAGAGAGAGAGAGAGTCATGTTCCAGTGGCTGAGAGAGTCTTGTTCCAGTAGCTGAGAGAGCGAGAGAGTCATGTTCCAGTAGCTGAGAGAGAGAGTCATGTTCCAGTAGCTGAGAGAGAGAGAGAGAGAGAGACATGTTCCAGTAGCTGAGAGAGAGCGAGAGAGAGAGTCATGTTCCAGTAGCTGAGAGAGAGCGAGAGAGAGAGTCATGTTCCAGTAGCTGAGAGAGAGAGAGAGTCATGTTCCAGTAGCTGAGAGAGAGAGAGAGAGATTCATGTTCCAGTAGCTGAGAGAGAGCGAGAGAGAGAGTCATGTTCCAGTAGCTGAGAGGGAGAGTCATGTTCCAGTAGCTGAGAGAGTCATGTTCCAATAGCTGAGAGAGAGAGAGAGTCATGTTTCAGTAGCTGAGAGAGAAAGTTAGAGAGAGAGATAGTAATGTTCCAGTAGCTGAGAGAGAGAGAGAGTCATGTTTCAGTAGCTGAGAGAGAAAGTGAGAGAGAGAGAGAGGGAGAGAGAGAGATAGAGAGAGAGAGAGAGAGAGAGAGAGAGAGTAATGTTCCAGTAGCTGAGAGTGATAGAGAGTCATGTTCCAGTAGCTGAGAGAGAGATTCATGTTCCAGTAGCTGAGAGAAGGAGTCATATTCCAGTAGCTGAGAGAGTCATGTTCCAATAGCTGAGAGAGAGAGAGAGTCATGTTCCAGTAGCTGAGAGAGAGAGGGAGAGTCATGTTCCAGTATCTGAGAGAGAGAGAGAGAGAGTCATGTTCCAGTAGCTGAGAGAGAGTCATGTTCCAGTAGCTGAGATAGAGAGTCATGATCCAGTAGTTGAGAGAGAGAGAGAGTCATGTTCCAGTAGGTGAGAGAGAGAGACAGTCATGTTCCAGTATCTGAGAGAGAGAGTCATGTTCCAGTAGCTGAGAGAGAGAGAGAGAGTCATGTTCCAGTAGCTGAGAGAGAGAGAGAGAGAGTCATGTTCCAGTAGCTGAGAGAGAGAGAGAGAGAGAGAGAGAGAGAGAGAGAGAGAGAGAGAGTAATGTTCCAGTAGCTGAGAGAGAAAATGAGAGAGAGAGAGAGAGAGATTAATGTTCCAGTAGCTGAGTGAGAGAGTCATGTTCCAGTAGCTGAGAGAGAGAGTCATGTTTCAGGAGCTGAGAGAGAAAGTGAGAGAGAGAGAGTGAGAGAGAGAGAGATAGTAATGTTCTTGTAGCTGAGAGGGAGAGTCATGTTCCAGTAGCTGAGAGAGTCATGTTCCAATAGCTGAGAGAGAGAGAGAGTCATGTTTCAGTAGCTGAGAGAGAAAGTTAGAGAGAGAGATAGTAATGTTCCAGTAGCTGAGAGAGAGAGAGAGTCATGTTTCACTAGCTGAGAGAGAAAGTGAGAGAGAGAGAGAGGGAGAGAGAGAGAGAGAGAGAGAGAGAGAGAGAGAGAGAGTAATGTTCCAGTAGTTGAAAGAGAGAGAGAGAGTAATGTTACAGCAGCTGAGAGAGAGAGAGTCATGTTTCAGTAGCTGAGAGAGAGTCATGTTCCAGTAGCTGAGATAGAGAGTCATGATCCAGTAGTTGAGAGAGAGAGAGAGTCATGTTCCAGTAGGTGAGAGAGAGAGACAGTCATGTTCCAGTATCTGAGAGAGAGAGGGAGAGTCATGTTCCAGTATCTGAGAGAGAGAGAGAGAGAGTCATGTTCCAGTAGCTGAGAGAGAGTCATGTTCCAGTAGCTGAGATAGAGAGTCATGATCCAGTAGTTGAGAGAGAGAGAGAGTCATGTTCCAGTAGGTGAGAGAGAGAGAGAGTCATGTTCCAGTAGCTGAGAGAGAGAGGGAGAGTCATGTTCCAGTATCTGAGAGAGAGAGAGAGAGAGTCATGTTCCAGTAGCTGAGAGAGAGTCATGTTCCAGTAGCTGAGATAGAGAGTCATGATCCAGTAGTTGAGAGAGAGAGAGAGTCATGTTCCAGTAGGTGAGAGAGAGAGACAGTCATGTTCCAGTATCTGAGAGAGAGAGTCATGTTCCAGTAGCTGAGAGAGAGAGAGAGAGTCATGTTCCAGTAGCTGAGAGAGAGAGAGAGAGAGTCATGTTCCAGTAGCTGAGAGAGAGAGAGAGAGAGAGAGAGAGAGAGAGAGAGAGAGAGTAATGTTCCAGTAGCTGAGAGAGAAAATGAGAGAGAGAGAGAGAGAGATTAATGTTCCAGTAGCTGAGTGAGAGAGTCATGTTCCAGTAGCTGAGAGAGAGAGTCATGTTTCAGGAGCTGAGAGAGAAAGTGAGAGAGAGAGAGTGAGAGAGAGAGAGATAGTAATGTTATTGTAGCTGAGAGGGAGAGTCATGTTCCAGTAGCTGAGAGAGAGTCGTGTTCCAGTAGCTGAGAGAGAAAGAGTCATGTTTCAGTAACTGAGAGAGAAAGTGAGAGAGAGAGAGAGTAATGTTCCAGTAGCTGAGAGAGAGAGAGTCATGTTCCAGTAGATGAGAGAGAGAGACAGTCATGTTCCAGTAGCTGAGAGAGAGAGTCATGTTCCAGTAGCTGAGAGAGAGAGAGAGAGTCATGTTCTAGTAGCTGAGAGAGAGAGAGAGTCATGTTCCGGTATCTGAGAGAGAGAGAGTCATGTTCCAGTAGCTGAGAGAGAGTCATGTTCCAATAGCTGAGAGAGCGAGAGAGAGTCATGTTCCAGTAGCTGAGAGAGAGTAATGTGCCAGTAACTGAGAGAGAGAGTCATGTTCCAGTAGCTGAGAGAGAGTCATGTTCCAGTAGCTGAGAGAGAGAGAGAGTCATGTTCCAGTAGCTGAGAGAGAGAAAGAGAGAGTCATGTTCAAGTAGCTGAAAGAGAGAGAGAGTCATGTTTCAGTAGCTGAGAGAGAGAGTCATGTTACAGTAGCTGAAAGAGAGAGAGAGAGTAATGTTCCAGTAGCTGAGAGAGAGAAAGAGAGAGTCATGTTCCAGTAGCTGAAAGAGAGAGAGAGTCATGTTCCAGTAACTGAGAGAGAGAGAGAGAGTCATGTTCCAGTAGCTGAGAGAGAGTCATGTTCCAGTAGCTGAGAGAGAGAGAGAGTCATGTTCCAGTAGCTGAGAGAGAGTAATGTGCCAGTAACTGAGAGAGAGAGTCATGTTCCAGTAACTGAGAGAGAGAGAGTCATGTTCCAGTAGCTGAGAGAGTGTCATGTTCCATTAGCTGAGAGAGAGTCATGTTCCAGTAGCTGAAAGAGAGTCATGATCCAGTAGCTGAGAGAGAGAGAGTCATGTTCCAGTAGCTGAGAGAGGGTCATGTTCCAGTAGCTGAGAGATAGTCATGTTCCAGTAGCTGAGAGAGAGTCATGTTCCAGTAGCTGAGAGAGAGAGAGTCATGTTCCAGTAGCTGAGAGAGAGTCATGTTTCAGTAGCTGAGAGAGAGAGAGTCATGTTCCAGTAACTGAGAGAGAGAGAGAGTCATGTTCCAGTAGCTGAGAGAGAGTAATGTTCCAGTAGCTGAGAGAGAGAGAGAGTTATGTTCCAGTAGCTGAGAGAGAGAAAGAGAGAGTCATGTTCAAGTAGCTGAAAGAGAGAGAGAGAGAGAGAGTCATGTTCCAGTAACTGAGAGAGAGAGAGAGAGTCATGTTCCAGTAGCTGAGAGAGAGTCATGTTCCAGTAGCTGAGAGAGAGAGAGAGAGAGAGAGAGATAGTCATGTTCCAGTAGCTGAAAGAGAGAGAGAGAGAGTCATGTTCCAGTAGCTGAGAGAGAGAGAGAGTCATGTTCCAGTAGCTGAGAGAGATAGAGAGTCATGTTCCAGTATCTGAAAGAGAGAGAGAGTCAT
Source organism: Oncorhynchus clarkii lewisi (assembly GCF_045791955.1). Lineage (NCBI taxonomy): Eukaryota > Metazoa > Chordata > Actinopteri > Salmoniformes > Salmonidae > Oncorhynchus > Oncorhynchus clarkii. Next base: position 86,583 of record NW_027260930.1, read on the forward strand.
GTTCCAGTAGCTGAGAGAGAGAGTCATGCTCCAGTAGCTGAGAGAGAGAGAGAGAGAGAGTCATGTTCCAGTAGCTGAGAGAGAGAGAGAGAGAGAGAGAGTCCTGTTCCAGTAGCTGAAAGAGAGAGTCATGTTCCAGTAGCTGAGAGAGAGTCATGTTCCAGTAGCTGAGAGAGAGAGAGAGAGAGAGTCCTGTTCCAGTAGCTGAGAGAGAGAGTCATGTTCCAGTAGCTGAGAGAGAGCGAGAGTCATGTTCCAGTAATTGAGAGAGAGAGAGAGTCATGTTCCAGTAACTGAGAGAGAGAGAGAGAGAGTCATGTTCCAGTGGCTGAGAGAGAGTCATGTTCCAGTTGCTGAGAGAGACTCATGTTCCAGTAGCTGAGAGAGAGAGAGAGCGAGAGTCATGTTCCAGTAATTGAGAGAGAGAGAGAGAGTCATGTTCCAGTAACTGAGAGAGAGAGAGAGTCATGTTCCAGTAGTTGAGAGAGAGAGAGTCATGTTCCAGTAGTTGAGAGAGAGTCATGTTCCAATAGCTGAGAGAGAGAGAGAGTCATGTTCCAGTAGCTGAGAGAGAGAGGGAGAGTCATGTTCCAGTATCTGAGAGAGAGAGAGAGAGAGTCATGTTCCAGTAGCTGAGAGAGAGTCATGTTCCAGTAGCTGAGATAGAGAGTCATGATCCAGTAGTTGAGAGAGAGAGAGAGTCATGTTCCAGTAGGTGAGAGAGAGAGACAGTCATGTTCCAGTATCTGAGAGAGAGAGTCATGTTCCAGTAGCTGAGAGAGAGAGAGAGAGTCATGTTCCAGTAGCTGAGAGAGAGAGAGAGAGAGAGTCATGTTCCAGTAGCTGAGAGAGAGAGAGAGAGAGAGAGAGAGAGAGAGAGAGAGAGAGAGAGAGAGAGTAATGTTCCAGTAGCTGAGAGAGAAAATGAGAGAGAGAGAGAGAGAGATTAATGTTCCAGTAGCTGAGTGAGAGAGTCATGTTCCAGTAGCTGAGAGAGAGAGTCATGTTTCAGGAGCTGAGAGAGAAAGTGAGAGAGAGAGAGTGAGAGAGAGAGAGATAGTAATGTTCTTGTAGCTGAGAGGGAGAGTCATGTTCCAGTAGCTGAGAGAGAGTCGTGTTCCAGTAGCTGAGAGAGAAAGAGTCATGTTTCAGTAACTGAGAGAGAAAGTGAGAGAGAGAGAGAGAGTAATGTTCCAGTAGCTGAGAGAGAGAGAGTCATGTTCCAGTAGATGAGAGAGAGAGACAGTCATGTTCCAGTAGCTGAGAGAGAGAGTCATGTTCCAGTAGCTGAGAGAGAGAGAGAGAGTCATGTTCTAGTAGCTGAGAGAGAGAGAGAGTCATGTTCCGGTATCTGAGAGAGAGAGAGAGAGAGTCATGTTCCAGTAGCTGAGAGAGAGTCATGTTCCAGTAGCTGAGAGAGCGAGAGAGAGTCATGTTCCAGTAGCTGAGAGAGAGTAATGTGCCAGTAACTGAGAGAGAGAGTCATGTTCCAGTAGCTGAGAGAGAGTCATGTTCCAGTAGCTGAGAGAGGGAGAGAGTCATGTTCCAGTAGCTGAGAGAGAGAAAGAGAGAGTCATGTTCAAGTAGCTGAAAGAGAGAGAGAGTCATGTTTCAGTAGCTGAGAGAGAGAGTCATGTTACAGTAGCTGAAAGAGAGAGAGAGAGTAATGTTCCAGTAGCTGAGAGAGAGAAAGAGAGTCATGTTCCAGTAGCTGAAAGAGAGAGAGAGTCATGTTCCAGTAACTGAGAGAGAGAGAGAGAGTCATGTTCCAGTAGCTGAGAGAGAGTCATGTTCCAGTAGCTGAGAGAGAGAGAGAGTCATGTTCCAGTAGCTGAGAGAGAGTAATGTGCCAGTAACTGAGAGAGAGAGTCATGTTCCAGTAACTGAGAGAGAGAGAGTCATGTTCCAGTAGCTGAGAGAGTGTCATGTTCCAGTAGCTGAGAGAGAGTCATGTTCCAGTAGCTGAAAGAGAGTCATGATCCAGTAGCTGAGAGAGAGAGAGTCATGTTCCAGTAGCTGAGAGAGGGTCATGTTCCAGTAGCTGAGAGATAGTCATGTTCCAGTAGCTGAGAGAGAGAGAGAGCGAGAGTCATGTTCCAGTAATTGAGAGAGAGAGAGTCATGTTCCAGTAACTGAGAGAGAGAGAGTCATGTTCCAGTGGCTGAGAGAGAGTCATGTTCCAGTAGCTGAGAGAGACTCATGTTCCAGTAGCTGAGAGAGAGAGAGAGAGAGCGAGAGTCAAAGTTCCAGTAATTGAGAGAGAGAGAGAGAGTCATGTTCCAGTAACTGAGAGAGAGAGAGAGTCATGTTCCAGTAACTGAGAGAGAGAGAGCGATAGAGTCATGTTCCAGTGGCTGAGAGAGAGTCATGTTCCAGTGGCTGAGAGAGAGTCATGTTCCAGTCACTGAGAGAGAGAGAGAGAGAGTCATGTTCCAGTGGCTGAGAGAGTCTTGTTCCAGTAGCTGAGAGAGCGAGAGAGTCATGTTCCAGTAGCTGAGAGAGAGAGACATGTTCCAGTAGCTGAGAGAGAGAGAGAGAGAGAGAGACATGTTCCAGTAGCTGAGAGAGAGCGAGAGGGAGAGTCATGATCCAGTAGCTGAGAGAGAGCGAGAGAGAGAGTCATGTTCCAGGAGCTGAGAGCGAGAGTCATGTTCCAGTAGCTGAGAGAGAGAGAGAGTCATGTTCCAGTAGCTGAGAGAGAGAGAGAGAGATTCATGTTCCAGTAGCTGAGAGAGAGCGAGAGAGAGAGTCATGTTCCAGTAGCTGAGAGGGAGAGTCATGTTCCAGTAGCTGAGAGAGTCATGTTCCAATAGCTGAGAGAGAGAGAGAGTCATGTTTCAGTAGCTGAGAGAGAAAGTTAGAGAGAGAGATAGTAATGTTCCAGTAGCTGAGAGAGAGAGAGAGTCATGTTTCAGTACCTGAGAGAGAAAGTGAGAGAGAGAGAGAGGGAGAGAGAGAGATAGAGAGAGAGAGAGAGAGAGAGAGAGAGAGAGTAATGTTCCAGTAGCTGAGAGTGATAGAGAGTCATGTTCCAGTAGCTGAGAGAGAGATTCATGTTCCAGTAGCTGAGAGAAGGAGTCATATTCCAGTAGCTGAGAGAGTCATGTTCCAATAGCTGAGAGAGAGAGAGAGTCATGTTCCAGTAGCTGAGATAGAGAGTCATGATCCAGTAGTTGAGAGAGAGAGAGAGTCATGTTCCAGTAGGTGAGAGAGAGAGACAGTCATGTTCCAGTATCTGAGAGAGAGAGTCATGTTCCAGTAGCTGAGAGAGAGAGAGAGAGTCATGTTCCAGTAGCTGAGAGAGAGAGAGAGAGAGAGTCATGTTCCAGTAGCTGAGAGAGAGAGAGAGAGAGAGAGAGAGAGAGAGAGAGAGAGAGAGTAATGTTCCAGTAGCTGAGAGAGAAAATGAGAGAGAGAGAGAGAGAGATTAATGTTCCAGTAGCTGAGTGAGAGAGTCATGTTCCAGTAGCTGAGAGAGAGAGTCATGTTTCAGGAGCTGAGAGAGAAAGTGAGAGAGAGAGAGTGAGAGAGAGAGAGATAGTAATGTTCTTGTAGCTGAGAGGGAGAGTCATGTTCCAGTAGCTGAGAGAGAGTCGTGTTCCAGTAGCTGAGAGAGAAAGAGTCATGTTTCAGTAACTGAGAGAGAAAGTGAGAGAGAGAGAGAGAGTAATGTTCCAGTAGCTGAGAGAGAGAGAGTCATGTTCCAGTAGATGAGAGAGAGAGACAGTCATGTTCCAGTAGCTGAGAGAGAGAGTCATGTTCCAGTAGCTGAGAGAGAGAGAGAGAGTCATGTTCTAGTAGCTGAGAGAGAGAGAGAGTCATGTTCCGGTATCTGAGAGAGAGAGAGAGAGAGTCATGTTCCAGTAGCTGAGAGAGAGTCATGTTCCAGTAGCTGAGAGAGCGAGAGAGAGTCATCTTCCAGTAGCTGAGAGAGAGTAATGTGCCAGTAACTGAGAGAGAGAGTCATGTTCCAGTAGCTGAGAGAGAGTCATGTTCCAGTAGCTGAGAGAGGGAGAGAGTCATGTTCCAGTAGCTGAGAGAGAGAAAGAGAGAGTCATGTTCAAGTAGCTGAAAGAGAGAGAGAGTCATGTTTCAGTAGCTGAGAGAGAGAGTCATGTTACAGTAGCTGAAAGAGAGAGAGAGAGTAATGTTCCAGTAGCTGAGAGAGAGAAAGAGAGAGTCATGTTCCAGTAGCTGAAAGAGAGAGAGAGTCATGTTCCAGTAACTGAGAGAGAGAGAGTCATGTTCCAGTAGCTGAGAGAGAGTCATGTTCCAGTAGCTGAGAGAGAGAGAGAGTCATGTTCCAGTAGCTGAGAGAGAGTAATGTGCCAGTAACTGAGAGAGAGAGTCATGTTCCAGTAACTGAGAGAGAGAGAGTCATGTTCCAGTAGCTGAGAGAGTGTCATGTTCCAGTAGCTGAGAGAGAGTCATGTTCCAGTAGCTGAAAGAGAGTCATGATCCAGTAGCTGAGAGAGAGAGAGTCATGTTCCAGTAGCTGAGAGAGGGTCATGTTCCAGTAGCTGAGAGATAGTCATGTTCCAGTAGCTGAGAGAGAGTCATGTTCCAGTAGCTGAGAGAGAGAGAGTCATGTTCCAGTAGCTGAGAGAGAGTCATGTTTCAGTAGCTGAGAGAGAGAGAGTCATGTTCCAGTACCTGAGAGAGAGAGAGAGTCATGTTCCAGTAGCTGAGAGAGAGTAATGTTCCAGTAGCTGAGAGAGAGAGAGAGTCATGTTCCAGTAGCTGAGAGAGAGAAAGAGATAGTCATGTTCCAGTAGCTGAAAGAGAGAGAGAGAGAGTCATGTTCCAGTAGCTGAGAGAGAGAGAGAGTCATGTTCCAGTAGCTGAGAGAGATAGAGAGTCATTTTCCAGTAGCTGAAAGAGAGAGAGAGTCATGTTCCAGTAGCTGAGAGAGAGTCATGTTCCAGTAGCTGAGAGAGAGAGAGAGAGAGAGTCCTGTTCCAGTAGCTGAGAGAGAGTGTCATGTTCCAGTAGCTGAGAGAGAGAGAGAGAGAGAGTAATGTGCCAGTAACTGAGAGAGAGAGTCATGTTCCAGTAACTGAGAGAGAGAGAGTCATGTTCCAGTAGCTGAGAGAGTGTCATGTTCCAGTAGCTGAGAGAGAGTCATGTTCCAGTAGCTGAGAGAGAGTCATGATCCAGTAGCTGAGAGAGAGAGAGTCATGTTCCAGTAGCTGAGAGAGGGTCATGTTCCAGTAGCTGAGAGATAGTCATGTTCCAGTAGCTGAGAGAGAGTCATGTTCAAGTGACTGAGAGAGAGAGAGTAATCTTCCAGTAGCTGAGAGAGAGTCATGTTCCTGTAGCTGAGAGAGAGTCATGTTCAAATAGCTGAGAGAGAGTCATGTTCCTGTAGCTGAGAGAGAGAGAGAGTCATGTTTCAGTAGCTGAGAGAGAAAGTGAGAGAGAGAGAGAGGGAGAGAGAGAGATAGAGAGAGAGAGAGAGAGAGAGAGTAATGTTCCAGTAGCTGAGAGTGATAGAGAGTCATGTTCCAGTAGCTGAGAGAGAGATTCATGTTCCAGTAGCTGAGAGAAGGAGTCATATTCCAGTAGCTGAGAGAGTCATGTTCCAATAGCTGAGAGAGAGAGAGAGTCATGTTCCAGTAGCTGAGAGAGAGAGGGAGAGTCATGTTCCAGTATCTGAGAGAGAGAGAGAGAGAGTCATGTTCCAGTAGCTGAGAGAGAGTCATGTTCCAGTAGCTGAGATAGAGAGTCATGATCCAGTAGTTGAGAGAGAGAGAGAGTCATGTTCCAGTAGGTGAGAGAGAGAGACAGTCATGTTCCAGTATCTGAGAGAGAGAGTCATGTTCCAGTAGCTGAGAGAGAGAGAGAGAGTCATGTTCCAGTAGCTGAGAGAGAGAGAGAGAGAGAGTCATGTTCCAGTAGCTGAGAGAGAGAGAGAGAGAGAGAGAGAGAGAGAGAGAGAGAGAGAGTAATGTTCCAGTAGCTGAGAGAGAAAATGACTTTTGGTCTTTCTTTATTGAAACATTCTCAATTCATTTAAAACTCACCCCCCCACTCCTAAAATAAAAAAATAAATAAAAAAATAAATAAAAAATATATCCTGTACTGCATTCATGTACCATACTCATCTTTCCATCTACCACATGATACAAAAACCCATACACAAAAAACCCTCTCCTACAACCGTATATCCAAAACATCTTCCCCAGCAATACAGACAGCCCCCCCAACACACCATATCTCCTCAAACATCTCCACACATTTGATCATTTTATAGAACTCAAACTCAACCCTAAGGCGCGCAGAGACCATCCCATTAAACAGTAGTAAAGGGTCTGTTATCCCCCCACCTTTAACCCTGTTCCTCCTTGTTAGCCAAATAGCTAACTTTGCCTGAGCAAACAGAAAATTCAACAAAACACATTTTTCTTTCTCCTTACTCGAATACCTGTATCCCATTATAAACATCCCAACAGCAAAAACCACCCCCAACCTGTCACACAGACATTCCAACAGAGACATTAATGGCATTAACCTGGTGCACACAGAAAACACATGAATTACAGTTTCTTTCATTTGACAGAAAGGACACCCCTGCCCAATTCCCGGATCAACCCGTGCCAACCAGCTGTTAGTGGCCAGGGCTCCATGAAGAACCCTCCACTGGAGGTCCCCTGACCTCTTTGGTACTGGGGGTTTGTAGAGCGCCCTCCATCTAAAACCCACCATACTCTCCGCCCCACATACCCCCTGCCACTGATGTGCCTTCACTCCTGTTAGGCTTCTAATGCTCCTAACCTTAACGCAGAGGTTGTAGAGGGCTTTACCTCCCACCCCCTCAAACTCCCCCAGGCTCGGAGTGTTAAAATCTAACAAGTCCTCCAGACCCCCTTGCCAGTCTCCAGTCTCTGCCATCACCTGCAGTGGCGGGAACATTGGTGGCCCCTCTCCCTTTGGCCTCTCAAACACCCCCCTTACCGGCTCAGACAGTGCCTCCTGGACCTCCTCCAGGAATCTCTCCAGCAGCCTAAGAGACGTTATTCCTGTTTGTTGCGCCAAGACCTCCGGGGTTTTCCACCCCTCCTCTCCCAGCAGTCTCAGGTCACCCAGCCTTTGTAAACCCCCTGCCATCAATTGCCTCTGCAGGGTGGCCGACTGAACCGATCTCAAAGGGATGGCTGGGTTGTGGAAGATAGGCTCCTCCCACACCCACTGCCCAGGCTCCACACCCCCTTCTCGTGTGGGCCTTAGCAGCTGCCAGGCCCTCAGCACCGCAGAGTAAAACTCTGAGAGACCTGCTGTACTCAGCCTCTCCAGCTTCATGAGGAACAGCTGCCGGTCCAACCCTAATCCGCCAGCTCTCCTCAGCAGCGCGCATGCTGGTTCCCTCCAGCCAACATCAGTGTGGTACAGCAGTCTCTGCACCGCCTTTAGTCGGAAAGCAGCCATCCTGCTCTCCAGCTCCACCAGGCCCTGTCCTCCTTCGTGGACGGTCATGTACAAAACTGCTGCCTTCAGCCAGTGATGTCCCGACCAAAAGAAGTCCACCAGCTTGCGTTGCAGGTCTGCAAGCAGACCGGCGGGGGGGTTGAGGACAGCCAGTTTATGCCACAAGGAAGATGCCACCAGGTTGTTGATTATCAGCACCCTCCCTCTATATGACACTTGGGACAGGAGCCACCTCCACCTGGCCAGTCTTGACACCACTGCCTGTGACAGCCCCTCCCAGTTCTTGCTGACCCACCTCTCCGAGCCCAGGTACACCCCCAACACTTTAAGCCCTTCACAACCCCACTGCAAACCCCCTGGAAGCAGAGGAGGAGCCCTATCCCCCCATGCCCCACATAACAGAGCTTTGCTCTTTCCCCAGTTTACCTTAGCTGATGAAGCTCCCTCGTACACCTTCAGACTAGTCTCTAGTTCCTGCATATCTTGCCCATCCCTGACCATCACAGAAACATCATCTGCATATGCTGAGACTGCTATTCCTGTCACCACATCCATGCCTGTCCAGCACACTCCCCGCAGTCTCCTGCGTAGCAGTCCTAAAAAAGGCTCAATGGCTAGTGTGTACAGCTGCCCAGATAGAGGGCATCCTTGTCTAATACCCCGTCTCACCCAGACTGGCCTACTGAGCCCCCCTCCCACCTTAACCATACATGACGCCCCAGCATACAACAGCTTCACACAGGTCACAAACCTCTTCCCAAACCCAAACACAGACATCACATTAAACAGATACTCATGATCCACTCTATCAAAAGCCTTCTCTTGATCTAAAGAGACCAGTCCAAAGTTCACATTAGAACCTCTCGACAAGTCCAACATGTCCCTAATCAAGAACAAGTTGTCCGTGATTGAGCGTCCCGGTACACAATATGTCTGGTCCTTGTGTATTATAGAGTCCAGATGGGACTTCAGTCTGTTAGAGAGGACCTTGGCAAAAATCTTGTAGTCCGCACAGAGTAATGCCACAGGCCTCCAGTTCTTAAGTTCACACAAGTCCCCTTTTTTGGGCAGGAGAGTCAGAGCCGCCCGACGGCAGCTCATCGGCAACTCTCCTACCCCGACGCATTCACGCAACACGCAAAATAAATCCTGTCCAATTGTTCCCCAGAATTTTTTGTAAAATTCCACTGGAAGTCCATCGACCCCAGGTGCACGACCGGGGGACATCTGGGTTACTGCCTCTGCCAGTTCATGTGACAACAGAGGAATGTCCATTTCATCCCTCTGTGCCCGAGAGAGCTTAGGGAGTCCTGCGAACAAGACCTGAGCACACATAGGATCACACATTTCTGCCCTATACAATTCAGTATAAAACTCCACAGTCCGCTCCCGCATCTCCCCCACCACAGAGGTCACCCGCCCATCAGACAGCCGTAGACAATGCATACCCTTGGCTTCACTGCTCTGTCTTTCCAAACCAAAGAAGAAGGAGCTGGGAGCATCCATCTCCTTGAGCATGGAGAACCTAGCTCTTACAAGTGCTCCCTTTGCTTTAACCTGGAAAAAACTGCCCAGGTCCCTACGTAATTCGGCTAAGTTAGCCTGGAGGCCTACATTGCCTTGCCCCACCATCTCTACCTCCATCTCACTAATACACCGCTCTAGTTCCCCCAATACTCTCCTAGCCTCTGAGGATGAGAGAGCAGTATACTGTTGACAGAAAAGCCTAATTTGCACTTTCCCCACATCCCACCATTGACTCAGAGACTCATACTCCTCTCTTCGCTGCCCCCATCTTTCCCAAAAAGTCTGGAAACCTGAGCAAAAAGTGGCATCTTGTAAGAGCTTTACATTGAACTTCCAATAAGATGCCTGCCGGGGCCCTGGTGAAATAGACAGCCGAGCCATGGTTATGTGGTGATCCGAAAACCCCACTGGGAGAATGGTAGCACCCAGTAGCCTATTGCTCTGATTCCTGGACATGTAAAAACGATCAAGTCGAGCTGCACTCACCCTAGCCCCAAAAACCTTCACCCACGTATACTGTCTTGTGTTTGGATGTTTAGTTCTCCAAACATCCACTAGGTCAAACTGATTAAAGATATCCCTTAACACTCCCACTGACACTGAATGAGGCTCTTCCCCATTTCTGTCTTTTGTAAAATCCATTGTACAGTTCCAGTCACCTCCGATCACCAGCGTCTCCTCAGGCGCTACTTGTGAGAGTTCCTGTCTAAGACTCCCAAATAGAACCCCTCTTTCTCTCCCTGTGTTAGGCGCATACACATTTATAAAGACAAAACACATGTTGTTAATTTCTGCTTTAACAACAAGCAACCTACCCCTACACACCTCCTTTGAGGAGCAAATTTTTACAGCCAGACCCGGTGCAAAAAGGACTGCCACCCCTGCACTAAGATTTGTCCCATGGCTCAACACACTTGCCCCTTTCCACCAGAGCCCCCAATCAACTTCATTCACCACATCACTATGCGTCTCCTGCAGAAACAACACCTGTACTTTTTTTTGTTTTACATATTCACCCAACACACTCCTCTTTCCCGCATCTCTGGCGCCATTTATATTGAGCGAGCCTACCCGAAGAGTCTCCATAAGAAGTGGGAGAAAAGCCAGCAGAGAAATAGACCAATAGCAAAGCTCAAAAAGCCCCAGTGTCAGTAAGAAATTAAACATTTAAACAGTGTCTGAAGGTAAACCTTTACGCACTGTTGTGACCCACTTCCTCAACCTAAACCGTTTCCTGGGTGAGAGGACTCCATGCCCCTCATTTCTCATAGCATGCTGTACTGATCTTACAAACTTTCTAGGATCAGGAAAAAAAGCCTCAAGATTAACTTTTTTCCCCTTAGTCTCATTCAGGAACCTTGTCAGTTCTCTCAACGTGTACTTAGACCCCTCGGGTTGACTGGCTGTCAGCTCCGGGCCAATTGAAGAGGAGTCTGAAAAAAATAACTCCTCATCCTCTTCCTCAGACTCACTTTCCTCCTCTTCTCTATCTCCCACCCTGACCACCTGCCCTTTCTCTCTGGTTAGGGCCTCACCCACAGCAACAGGCAACATTTCCATGGTGCCTTTGTCCACACCCTTTTTCTTTTTCCTCTTGACACCCTCCTCCTCCCCCCCTAATCTCTTACACTTCCCCACTATACTCTCCTCATCCACTAGAATAACCTGACTAGACGCAGTATCATCTGCACCACCCTCCATAGCATGACTAGGGCCAGCCTCAGCTACACCACCCTCCATAGCATGACTAGGCCCAGCATCATCTGCACCACCCTCCATAGCATGACTAGGGCCAGCCTCAGCTACACCACCCTCCATAGCATGACTCGGCTCAGCATTATCTGCACCACCCTCCATAGCATGACTCGGCCCAGCATCATCTGCACCACCCTCCATAGCATGTCTAGGCCCAGCCTCAGCTACCCCACCATCTCTAGCCTGACTAGACCCAGCCTCTGCTTCTCCACCATCTCTAGCCTGACTAGACCCAGCCTCCACTACCCTACCATCTCTAGCCTGACTAGACCCAGCCTCTGCTTCTCCACCATCTCTAGCCTGACTAGACCCAGCCTCCACAACCCTACCATCTCTAGCCTGACTAGGCCCAGCCTCATCTACACCACCATCTCTAGACTGACTAGACCCAGCCTCTGCTATCTGCATCTCCTTACCCCCTGCATTTTGACCTCGATTTCCCCCACCTGCCGTTGTACCTTCACCTTGTCTATGGCCTTTATGTGGGCACGCAAAACTCTTGTGCCCCAAATCCCCACATTCAAAACACCGTAGACTATCTGTGCTGGCAAAACCGGCATAGAGCCCCTCCCCATGCCTCACTTTAAAATGCACATTTAGCTGTTGCTCATTATTGTTCAGAAACATAAACACTTGCCTCCTGAACGAAACAACGTGCTTAACGGCATCTGCCTGAAAACCTGCTGACAGTACACGGAAACCGCTAGCAAACTTACCAAAACGACTCAGCTCTTTCCTAATTTGATCATCCGTAATAAACGGAGGCAAATTTGCCACTACAACTCTTGTTGAAGGGGTAGAGAGAGGTGAAATTGACACCAACACATCCCTTACAAATATTCCGCTAGCAATTAGCCTACCGACCAAATTAGCCCTTTTCATGAACACAACCACAGCTTTGTTCATTCTAGAAGCAGAATGTATAAACTCAGCTCCTACCTGTTCACCGACCGCGAGCAGAACCTCCTCCACCTTAACTCCGTTCTCAGGAACACACCTGAATCCATGCTGTATCGACAGCGTCTCCTCCGCGCTAGGCTGAGAAGCCATTGCGCACACTACACCTTCCAACCCCCAGGAAAGTTACTCTGTCCTCTTCCACCCTAACTTTGAAAAAGAAAACCTTGGATACCGCTAAAAACAAATATTTCATTAACCCTCCACCATAGAAAATAACATGTAAATAAAAGAATCAAGAAAGTTAGTTAGGATAGAGCTTTCCACACCAAACACTCAAACTCCAAAAAACTCCCAGCATGCACCGAGAGAGAGAGAGAGAGAGAGAGAGAGAGAGAGAGAGATTAATGTTCCAGTAGCTGAGTGAGAGAGTCATGTTCCAGTAGCTGAGAGAGAGAGTCATGTTTCAGGAGCTGAGAGAGAAAGTGAGAGAGAGAGAGTGAGAGAGAGAGAGATAGTAATGTTCTTGTAGCTGAGAGGGAGAGTCATGTTCCAGTAGCTGAGAGAGAGTCGTGTTCCAGTAGCTGAGAGAGAAAGAGTCATGTTTCAGTAACTGAGAGAGAAAGTGAGAGAGAGAGAGAGAGTAATGTTCCAGTAGCTGAGAGAGAGAGAGTCATGTTCCAGTAGATGAGAGAGAGAGACAGTCATGTTCCAGTAGCTGAGAGAGAGAGTCATGTTCCAGTAGCTGAGAGAGAGAGAGAGAGTCATGTTCTAGTAGCTGAGAGAGAGAGAGAGTCATGTTCCGGTATCTGAGAGAGAGAGAGAGAGAGTCATGTTCCAGTAGCTGAGAGAGAGTCATGTTCCAGTAGCTGAGAGAGCGAGAGAGAGTCATGTTCCAGTAGCTGAGAGAGAGTAATGTGCCAGTAACTGAGAGAGAGAGTCATGTTCCAGTAGCTGAGAGAGAGTCATGTTCCAGTAGCTGAGAGAGGGAGAGAGTCATGTTCCAGTAGCTGAGAGAGAGAAAGAGAGAGTCATGTTCAAGTAGCTGAAAGAGAGAGAGAGTCATGTTTCAGTAGCTGAGAGAGAGAGTCATGTTACAGTAGCTGAAAGAGAGAGAGAGAGTAATGTTCCAGTAGCTGAGAGAGAGAAAGAGAGTCATGTTCCAGTAGCTGAAAGAGAGAGAGAGTCATGTTCCAGTAACTGAGAGAGAGAGAGAGAGTCATGTTACAGTAGCTGAGAGAGAGTCATGTTCCAGTAGCTGAGAGAGAGAGAGAGTCATGTTCCAGTAGCTGAGAGAGAGTAATGTGCCAGTAACTGAGAGAGAGAGTCATGTTCCAGTAACTGAGAGAGAGAGAGTCATGTTCCAGTAGCTGAGAGAGTGTCATGTTCCAGTAGCTGAGAGAGAGTCATGTTCCAGTAGCTGAAAGAGAGTCATGATCCAGTAGCTGAGAGAGAGAGAGTCATGTTCCAGTAGCTGAGAGAGGGTCATGTTCCAGTAGCTGAGAGATAGTCATGTTCCAGTAGCTGAGAGAGAGTCATGTTCCAGTAGCTGAGAGAGAGAGAGTCATGTTCCAGTAGCTGAGAGAGAGTCATGTTTCAGTAGCTGAGAGAGAGAGAGTCATGTTCCAGTAACTGAGAGAGAGAGAGAGTCATGTTCCAGTAGCTGAGAGAGAGTAATGTTCCAGTAGCTGAGAGAGAGAGAGAGTCATGTTCCAGTAGCTGAGAGAGAGAAAGAGATAGTCATGTTCCAGTAGCTGAAAGAGAGAGAGAGAGTCATGTTCCAGTAGCTGAGAGAGAGAGAGAGTCATGTTCCATTAGCTGAGAGAGATAGAGAGTCATGTTCCAGTAGCTGAAAGAGAGAGAGAGTCATGTTCCAGTAGCTGAGAGAGAGTCATGTTCCAGTAGCTGAGAGAGAGAGAGAGAGAGAGTCCTGTTCCAGTAGCTGAGAGAGAGAGTCATGTTCCAGTAGCTGAGAGAGAGAGAGAGAGAGAGTAATGTGCCAGTAACTGAGAGAGAGAGTCATGTTCCAGTAACTGAGAGAGAGAGAGTCATGTTCCAGTAGCTGAGAGAGTGTCATGTTCCAGTAGCTGAGAGAGAGTCATGTTCCAGTAGCTGAGAGAGAGTCATGATCCAGTAGCTGAGAGAGAGAGAGTCATGTTCCAGTAGCTGAGAGAGGGTCATGTTCCAGTAGCTGAGAGATAGTCATGTTCCAGTAGCTGAGAGAGAGTCATGTTCAAGTGACTGAGAGAGAGAGAGTCATCTTCCAGTAGCTGAGAGAGAGTCATGTTCCTGTAGCTGAGAGAGAGTCATGTTCAAATAGCTGAGAGAGAGTCATGTTCCTGTAGCTGAGAGAGAGTAATGTTCCAGTAGCTGAGAGAGAGTCATGTTCCAGTAGCTGAGAGAGAGTCATGTTCCAGTAGCTGAGAGAGAGTCATGTTCCAGTAGCTGAGAGAGAGAGAGTCCTGTTCCAGTAGCTGAGAGAGAGTCATGTTTCAGTAGCTGAGAGAGAGAGAGAGTCCTGTTCCAGTAACTGAGAGAGAGAGAGAGTCATGTTCCAGTAGCTGAGAGAGAGTCATGTTCCAGTAGCTGAGAGAGAGAGAGAGTCATGTTCCATTAGCTGAGAGAGATAGAGAGTCATGTTCCAGTAGCTGAAAGAGAGAGAGAGTCATGTTCCAGTAGCTGAGAGAGAGTCATGTTCCAGTAGCTGAGAGAGAGAGAGAGAGAGAGTCCTGTTCCAGTAGCTGAGAGAGAGAGTCATGTTCCAGTAGCTGAGAGAGAGAGAGAGAGAGAGTAATGTGCCAGTAACTGAGAGAGAGAGTCATGTTCCAGTAACTGAGAGAGAGAGAGTCATGTTCCAGTAGCTGAGAGAGTGTCATGTTCCAGTAGCTGAGAGAGAGTCATGTTCCAGTAGCTGAGAGAGAGTCATGATCCAGTAGCTGAGAGAGAGAGAGTCATGTTCCAGTAGCTGAGAGAGGGTCATGTTCCAGTAGCTGAGAGATAGTCATGTTCCAGTAGCTGAGAGAGAGTCATGTTCAAGTGACTGAGAGAGAGAGAGTCATCTTCCAGTAGCTGAGAGAGAGTCATGTTCCTGTAGCTGAGAGAGAGTCATGTTCAAATAGCTGAGAGAGAGTCATGTTCCTGTAGCTGAGAGAGAGTAATGTTCCAGTAGCTGAGAGAGAGTCATGTTCCAGTAGCTGAGAGAGAGTCATGTTCCAGTAGCTGAGAGAGAGTCATGTTCCAGTAGCTGAGAGAGAGAGAGTCCTGTTCCAGTAGCTGAGAGAGAGTCATGTTTCAGTAGCTGAGAGAGAGAGAGAGTCCTGTTCCAGTAACTGAGAGAGAGAGAGAGTCATGTTCCAGTAGCTGAGAGAGAGTCATGTTCCAGTAGCTGAGAGAGAGAGAGAGTCATGTTCCAGTAGCTGAAAGAGAGAGAGAGAGAGTCATGTTCCAGTAGCTGAGAGAGAGAGAGAGTCATGTTCCAGTAGCTGAGAGAGAGTAATGTTCCAGTAGCTGAGAGAGAGAGAGAGTCATGTTCCAGTAACTGAGAGAGAGAGAGAGAGTCATGTTCCAGTAGCTGAGAGAGAGAGAGAGAGAGTCATGTTCCAGTAGCTGAGAGAGAGAGAGAGTCATGTTCCAGTAGCTGAGAGAGATAGAGAGTCATGTTCCAGTAGCTGAAAGAGAGAGAGAGTCATGTTCCAGTAGCTGAGAGAGAGAGTCATGCTTCAGTAGCTGAGAGAGAGAGAGAGAGAGAGAGAGAGAGATAGTCATGTTCCAGTAGCTGAGAGAGAGAGAGAGAGAGAGAGAGAGTCCTGTTCCAGTAGCTGAGAGAGAGAGTCATGTTCCAGTAGCTGAGAGAGAGAGAGAGAGAGAGAGAGAGAGAGAGAGTAATGTGCCAGTAACTGAGAGAGAGAGTCATGTTCCAGTAACTGAGAGAGAGAGAGTCATGTTCCAGTAGCTGAGAGAGTGTCATGTTCCAGTAGCTGAGAGAGGGTCATGTTCCAGTAGCTGAGAGATAGTCATGTTCCAGTAGCTGAGAGAGAGTCATGTTCAAGTAGCTGAGAGAGAGAGAGTCATCTTCCAGTAGCTGAGAGAGAGTCATGTTCCTGTAGCTGAGAGAGAGTCATGTTCAAATAGCTGAGAGAGAGTCATGTTCCTGTAGCTGAGAGAGAGTCATGTTCCAGTAGCTGAGAGAGAGTCATGTTCCAGTAGCTGAGAGAGAGTCATGTTCCAGTAGCTGAGAGAGAGTCATGTTCCAGTAGCTGAGAGAGAGACAGTCCTGTTCCAGTAGCTGAGAGAGAGTCATGTTTCAGTAGCTGAGAGAGAGAGAGAGTCATGTTCCAGTAACAGAGAGAGAGAGAGTCATGTTCCAGTAGCTGAGAGAGAGTCATGTTCCAGTAGCTGAGAGAGAGAGAGAGAGTCATGTTCCAGTAGCTGAGAGAGAGAAAGAGAGAGTCATGTTCAAGTAGCTGAAAGAGAGAGAGAGTCATGTTTCAGTAGCTGAGAGAGAGAGTCATGTTACAGTAGCTGAAAGAGAGAGAGAGAGTAATGTTCCAGTAGCTGAGAGAGAGAGAGAGAGAGTCATGTTCCAGTGGCTGAGAGAGTCTTGTTCCAGTAGCTGAGAGAGCGAGAGAGTCATGTTCCAGTAGCTGAGAGAGAGAGTCATGTTCCAGTAGCTGAGAGAGAGAGAGAGAGACATGTTCCAGTAGCTGAGAGAGAGCGAGAGAGAGAGTCATGTTCCAGTAGCTGAGAGAGAGCGAGAGAGAGATTCATGTTCCAGGAGCTGAGAGCGAGAGTCATGTTCCAGTAGCTGAGAGAGAGAGAGAGTCATGTTCCAGTAGCTGAGAGAGAGAGAGAGAGATTCATGTTCCAGTAGCTGAGAGAGATTGAGAGAGAGAGTCATGTTCCAGTAGCTGAGAGGGAGAGTCATGTTCCAGTAGCTGAGAGAGTCATGTTCCAATAGCTGAGAGAGAGAGAGAGTCATGTTTCAGTAGCTGAGAGAGAAAGTGAGAGAGAGAGAGAGGGAGAGAGAGAGAGAGAGAGAGAGAGAGAGAGAGAGAGAGAGAGAGTAATGTTCCAGTAGCTGAGAGTGATAGAGAGTCATGTTCCAGTAGCTGAGAGAGAGATTCATGTTCCAGTAGCTGAGAGAAGGAGTCATATTCCAGTAGCTGAGAGAGTCATGTTCCAATAGCTGAGAGAGAGAGAGAGTCATGTTCCAGTAGCTGAGAGAGAGAGGGAGAGTCATGTTCCAGTATCTGAGAGAGAGAGAGAGAGAGTCATATTCCAGTAGCTGAGAGAGAGTCATGTTCCAGTAGCTGAGATAGAGAGTCATGATCCAGTAGTTGAGAGAGAGAGAGAGTCATGTTCCAGTAGGTGAGAGAGAGAGACAGTCATGTTCCAGTATCTGAGAGAGAGAGTCATGTTCCAGTAGCTGAGAGAGAGAGAGAGAGTCATGTTCCAGTAGCTGAGAGAGAGAGAGAGAGAGAGAGAGAGAGTCATGTTCCAGTAGCTGAGAGAGAGAGAGAGAGAGAGAGAGAGAGAGAGAGAGTAATGTTCCAGTAGCTGAGAGAGAAAATGAGAGAGAGAGAGAGAGAGATTAATGTTCCAGTTGCTGAGTGAGAGAGTCATGTTCCAGTAGCTGAGAGAGAGAGTCATGTTTCAGGAGCTGAGAGAGAAAGTGAGAGAGAGAAAGTGAGAGAGAGAGAGAGAGATAGTAATGTTCTTGTAGCTGAGAGGGAGAGAGAGTCATGTTCCAGTAACTGAGAGAGAGAGAGAGAGTCATGTTCCAGTAGCTGAGAGAGAGTCATGTTCCAGTAGCTGAGAGAGAGAGAGAGTCATGTTCCAGTAGCTGAGAGAGAGTAATGTGCCAGTAACTGAGAGAGAGAGTCATGTTCCAGTAACTGAGAGAGAGAGAGTCATGTTCCAGTAGCTGAGAGAGTGTCATGTTCCAGTAGCTGAGAGAGAGTCATGTTCCAGTAGCTGAAAGAGAGTCATGATCCAGTAGCTGAGAGAGAGAGAGTCATGTTCCAGTAGCTGAGAGAGGGTCATGTTCCAGTAGCTGAGAGATAGTCATGTTCCAGTAGCTGAGAGAGAGTCATGTTCCAGTAGCTGAGAGAGAGAGAGTCATGTTCCAGTAGCTGAGAGAGAGTCATGTTTCAGTAGCTGAGAGAGAGAGAGTCATGTTCCAGTAACTGAGAGAGAGAGAGAGAGTCATGTTCCAGTAGCTGAGAGAGAGTAATGTTCCAGTAGCTGAGAGAGAGAGAGAGTCATGTTCCAGTAGCTGAGAGAGAGAAAGAGAGAGTCATGTTCAAGTAGCTGAAAGAGAGAGAGAGAGAGAGAGTCATGTTCCAGTAACTGAGAGAGAGAGAGAGAGTCATGTTCCAGTAGCTGAGAGAGAGTCATGTTCCAGTAGCTGAGAGAGAGAGAGAGAGAGAGAGATAGTCATGTTCCAGTAGCTGAAAGAGAGAGATAGAGAGTCATGTTCCAGTAGCTGAGAGAGAGAGAGAGTCATGTTCCAGTAGCTGAGAGAGATAGAGAGTCATGTTCCAGTACCTGAAAGAGAGAGAGAGTCATGTTCCAGTAGCTGAGAGAGAGAGTCATGCTCCAGTAGCTGAGAGAGAGAGAGAGAGAGAGTCATGTTCCAGTAGCTGAGAGAGAGAGAGAGAGAGAGTCCTGTTCCAGTAGCTGAGAGAGAGAGTCATGTTCCAGTAGCTGAGAGAGAGTCATGTTCCAGTAGCTGTGAGAGAGAGAGAGAGAGAGGGTCATGTTCCAGTAGCTGAGAGAGAGTCATGTTCCAGTAGCTGAGAGAGAGAGAGAGAGAGAGTCCTGTTCCAGTAGCTGAGAGAGAGAGTCATGTTCCAGTAGCTGAGAGAGAGAGTCATGCTCCAGTAGCTGAGAGAGAGAGAGAGAGAGAGTCATGTTCCAGTAGCTGAGAGAGAGAGAGAGAGAGAGTCCTGTTCCAGTAGCTGAGAGAGAGAGTCATGTTCCAGTAGCTGAGAGAGAGTCATGTTCCAGTAGCTGTGAGAGAGAGAGAGAGAGAGAGAGAGAGGGTCATGTTCCAGTAGCTGAGAGAGAGTCATGTTCCAGTAGCTGAGAGAGAGAGAGAGAGAGAGTCCTGTTCCAGTAGCTGAGAGAGAGAGTCATGTTCCAGTAGCTGAGAGAGAGAGAGAGAGAGAGTAATGTGCCAGTAACTGAGAGAGAGAGTCATGTTCCAGTAACTGAGAGAGAGAGAGTCATGTTCCAGTAGCTGAGAGAGTGTCATGTTCCAGTAGCTGAGAGAGAGTCATGTTCCAGTAGCTGAGAGAGAGTCATGATCCAGTAGCTGAGAGAGAGAGAGTCATGTTCCAGTAGCTGAGAGAGGGTCATGTTCCAGTAGCTGAGAGATAGTCATGTTCCAGTAGCTGAGAGAGAGTCATGTTCAAGTAGCTGAGAGAGAGAGAGTCATCTTCCAGTAGCTGAGAGAGAGTCATGTTCCTGTAGCTGAGAGAGAGTCATGTTCAAATAGCTGAGAGAGAGTCATGTTCCTGTAGCTGAGAGAGAGTAATGTTCCAGTAGCTGAAAGAGAGAGATAGAGAGTCATGTTCCAGTAGCTGAGAGAGAGAGAGAGTCATGTTCCAGTAGCTGAGAGAGATAGAGAGTCATGTTCCAGTACCTGAAAGAGAGAGAGAGTCATGTTCCAGTAGCTGAGAGAGAGAGTCATGCTCCAGTAGCTGAGAGAGAGAGAGAGAGTCATGTTCCAGTAGCTGAGAGAGAGAGAGAGAGAGAGTCCTGTTCCAGTAGCTGAGAGAGAGAGTCATGTTCCAGTAGCTGAGAGAGAGTCATGTTCCAGTAGCTGTGAGAGAGAGAGAGAGAGAGAGAGAGAGGGTCATGTTCCAGTAGCTGAGAGAGAGTCATGTTCCAGTAGCTGAGAGAGAGAGAGAGAGAGAGTCCTGTTCCAGTAGCTGAGAGAGAGAGTCATGTTCCAGTAGCTGAGAGAGAGAGAGAGAGAGAGTAATGTGCCAGTAACTGAGAGAGAGAGTCATGTTCCAGTAACTGAGAGAGAGAGAGTCATGTTCCAGTAGCTGAGAGAGTGTCATGTTCCAGTAGCTGAGAGAGAGTCATGTTCCAGTAGCTGAGAGAGAGTCATGATCCAGTAGCTGAGAGAGAGAGAGTCATGTTCCAGTAGCTGAGAGAGGGTCATGTTCCAGTAGCTGAGAGATAGTCATGTTCCAGTAGCTGAGAGAGAGTCATGTTCAAGTAGCTGAGAGAGAGAGAGTCATCTTCCAGTAGCTGAGAGAGAGTCATGTTCCTGTAGCTGAGAGAGAGTCATGTTCAAATAGCTGAGAGAGAGTCATGTTCCTGTAGCTGAGAGAGAGTAATGTTCCAGTAGCTGAGAGAGAGTCATGTTCCAGTAGCTGAGAGAGAGTCATGTTCCAGTAGCTGAGAGAGAGTCATGTTCCAGTAGCTGAGAGAGAGAGAGTCCTGTTCCAGTAGCTGAGAGAGAGTCATGTTTCAGTAGCTGAGAGAGAGAGAGAGTCATGTTCCAGTAACTGAGAGAGAGAGAGAGTCATGTTCCAGTAGCTGAGAGAGAGTCATGTTCCAGTAGCTGAGAGAGAGAGAGAGTCATGTTCCAGTAGCTGAAAGAGAGAGAGAGAGAGTCATGTTCCAGTAGCTGAGAGAGAGAGTCATGTTCCAGTAGCTGAGAGAGAGTAATGTTCCAGTAGCTGAGAGAGAGAGAGAGTCATGTTCCAGTAACTGAGAGAGAGAGAGAGTCATGTTCCAGTAGCTGAGAGAGAGTCATGTTCCAGTAGCTGAGAGAGAGAGAGAGAGATAGTCATGTTCCAGTAGCTGAAAGAGAGAGAGAGAGAGTCATGTTCCAGTAGCTGAGAGTGAGAGAGAGTCATGTTCCAGTAGCTGAGAGAGATAGAGAGTCATGTTCCAGTAGCTGAAAGAGAGAGAGAGAGTCATGTTCCAGTAGCTGAGAGAGAGAGTCATGCTTCAGTAGCTGAGAGAGAGAGAGAGAGAGAGAGAGATAGTCATGTTCCAGTAGCTGAGAGAGAGAGAGAGTCCTGTTCCAGTAGCTGAGAGAGAGAGTCATGTTCCAGTAGCTGAGAGAGAGAGTAATGTGCCAGTAACTGAGAGAGAGAGTCATGTTCCAGTAACTGAGAGAGAGAGAGTCATGTTCCAGTAGCTGAGAGAGTGTCATGTTCCAGTAGCTGAGAGAGGGTCATGTTCCAGTAGCTGAGAGATAGTCATGTTCCAGTAGCTGAGAGAGAGTCATGTTCAAGTAGCTGAGAGAGAGAGAGTCATCTTCCAGTAGCTGAGAGAGAGTCATGTTCCTGTAGCTGAGAGAGAGTCATGTTCAAATAGCTGAGAGAGAGTCATGTTCCTGTAGCTGAGAGAGAGTCATGTTCCAGTAGCTGAGAGAGAGTCATGTTCCAGTAGCTGAGAGAGAGTCATGTTCCAGTAGCTGAGAGAGAGAGAGTCCTGTTCCAGTAGCTGAGAGAGAGTCATGTTTCAGTAGGTGAGAGAGAGAGAGAGTCATGTTCCAGTAACTGAGAGAGAGAGAGAGTCATGTTCCAGTAGCTGAGAGAGAGTCATGTTCCAGTAGCTGAGAGAGAGAGAGAGTCATGTTCCAGTAGCTGAGAGAGAAAAAGAGAGAGTCATGTTCAATTAGCTGAAAGAGAGAGAGAGTCATGTTTCAGTAGCTGAGAGAGAGAGTCATGTTACAGTAGCTGAAAGAGAGAGAGAGAGTAATGTTCCAGTAGCTGAGAGAGAGAAAGATAGAGTCATGTTCCAGTAGCTGAAAGAGAGAGAGAGTCATGTTCCAGTAACTGACAGAGAGAGAGAGAGTCATGTTCCAGTAGCTGAGAGAGAGAGAGAGTCATGTTCCAGTAGCTGAGAGAGAGTAATGTGCCAGTAACTGAGAGAGAGAGAGTCATGTTCCAGTAACTGAGAGAGAGAGAGTCATGTTCCAGTAGCTGAGAGAGTGTCATGTTCCAGTAGCTGAGAGAGAGTCATGTTCCAGTAGCTGAAAGAGAGTCATGATCCAGTAGCTGAGAGAGAGAGTCATGTTCCAGTAGCTGAGAGAGGGTCATGTTCCAGTAGCTGAGAGATAGTCATGTTCCAGTAGCTGAGAGAGAGTCATGTTCAAGTAGCTGAGAGAGAGAGAGTCATGTTCCAGTAGCTGAGAGAGAGTCATGTTCCTGTAGCTGAGAGAGAGTCATGTTCAAATAGCTGAGAGAGAGTCATGTTCCTGTAGCTGAGAGAGAGTCATGTTCCAGTAGCTGAGAGAGAGTCATGTTCCAGTAGCTGAGAGAGAGTCATGTTCCAGTAGCTGAGAGAGAGTCATGTTCCAGTAGCTGAGAGAGAGAGAGTCCTGTTCCAGTAGCTGAGAGAGAGTCATGTTTCAGTAGCTGAGAGAGAGAGAGAGTCATGTTCCAGTAACTGAGAGAGAGAGAGAGTAATGTTCCAGTAGCTGAGAGAGAGTCATGTTCCAGTAGCTGAGAGAGAGAGAGAGTTATGTTCCAGTAGCTGAGAGAGAGAAAGAGAGATTCATGTTCAAGTAGCTGAAAGAGAGAGAGAGTCATGTTTCAGTAGCTGAGAGAGAGTCATGTTCCAGTAGCTGAAAGAGAGTCATGATCCAGTAGCTGAGAGAGAGAGTCATGTTCTAGTAGCTGAGAGAGGGTCATGTTCCAGTAGCTGAGAGATAGTCATGTTCCAGTAGCTGAGAGAGAGTCATGTTCCTGTAGCTGAGAGAGAGTCATGTTCCAGTAGCTGAGAGAGAGTCATGTTCAAGTAGCTGAGAGAGAGAGAGTCATGTTTCAGTAGCTGAGAGAGAGTCATGTTCCAGTAGCTGAAAGAGAGTCATGATCCAGTAGCTGAGAGAGAGAGTCATGTTCCAGTAGCTGAGAGAGGGTCATGTTCCAGTAGCTGAGAGATAGTCATGTTCCAGTAGCTGAGAGAGAGTCATGTTCAAGTAGCTGAGAGAGAGAGAGTCATGTTCCAGTAGCTGAGAGAGAGTCATGTTCCTGTAGCTGAGAGAGAGTCATGTTCAAATAGCTGAGAGAGAGTCATGTTCCTGTAGCTGAGAGAGTGTCATGTTCCAGTAGCTGAGAGAGAGTCATGTTCCAGTAGCTGAGAGAGAGTCATGATCCAGTAGCTGAGAGAGAGAGAGTCATGTTCCAGTAGCTGAGAGAGGGTCATGTTCCAGTAGCTGAGAGATAGTCATGTTCCAGTAGCTGAGAGAGAGTCATGTTCAAGTAGCTGAGAGAGAGAGAGTCATCTTCCAGTAGCTGAGAGAGAGTCATGTTCCTGTAGCTGAGAGAGAGTCATGTTCAAATAGCTGAGAGAGAGTCATGTTCCTGTAGCTGAGAGAGAGTAATGTTCCAGTAGCTGAGAGAGAGTCATGTTCCAGTAGCTGAGAGAGAGTCATGTTCCAGTAGCTGAGAGAGAGTCATGTTCCAGTAGCTGAGAGAGAGAGAGTCCTGTTCCAGTAGCTGAGAGAGAGTCATGTTTCAGTAGCTGAGAGAGAGAGAGAGTCATGTTCCAGTAACTGAGAGAGAGAGAGAGTCATGTTCCAGTAGCTGAGAGAGAGTCATGTTCCAGTAGCTGAGAGAGAGAGAGAGTCATGTTCCAGTAGCTGAAAGAGAGAGAGAGAGAGTCATGTTCCAGTAGCTGAGAGAGAGAGTCATGTTCCAGTAGCTGAGAGAGAGTAATGTTCCAGTAGCTGAGAGAGAGAGAGAGTCATGTTCCAGTAACTGAGAGAGAGAGAGAGTCATGTTCCAGTAGCTGAGAGAGAGTCATGTTCCAGTAGCTGAGAGAGAGAGAGAGAGATAGTCATGTTCCAGTAGCTGAAAGAGAGAGAGAGAGAGTCATGTTCCAGTAGCTGAGAGAGAGAGAGAGTCATGTTCCAGTAGCTGAGAGAGATAGAGAGTCATGTTCCAGTAGCTGAAAGAGAGAGAGAGAGTCATGTTCCAGTAGCTGAGAGAGAGAGTCATGCTTCAGTAGCTGAGAGAGAGAGAGAGAGAGAGAGAGATAGTCATGTTCCAGTAGCTGAGAGAGAGAGAGAGTCCTGTTCCAGTAGCTGAGAGAGAGAGTCATGTTCCAGTAGCTGAGAGAGAGAGTAATGTGCCAGTAACTGAGAGAGAGAGTCATGTTCCAGTAACTGAGAGAGAGAGAGTCATGTTCCAGTAGCTGAGAGAGTGTCATGTTCCAGTAGCTGAGAGAGGGTCATGTTCCAGTAGCTGAGAGATAGTCATGTTCCAGTAGCTGAGAGAGAGTCATGTTCAAGTAGCTGAGAGAGAGAGAGTCATCTTCCAGTAGCTGAGAGAGAGTCATGTTCCTGTAGCTGAGAGAGAGTCATGTTCAAATAGCTGAGAGAGAGTCATGTTCCTGTAGCTGAGAGAGAGTCATGTTCCAGTAGCTGAGAGAGAGTCATGTTCCAGTAGCTGAGAGAGAGTCATGTTCCAGTAGCTGAGAGAGAGAGAGTCCTGTTCCAGTAGCTGAGAGAGAGTCATGTTTCAGTAGGTGAGAGAGAGAGAGAGTCATGTTCCAGTAACTGAGAGAGAGAGAGAGTCATGTTCCAGTAGCTGAGAGAGAGTCATGTTCCAGTAGCTGAGAGAGAGAGAGAGTCATGTTCCAGTAGCTGAGAGAGAAAAAGAGAGAGTCATGTTCAATTAGCTGAAAGAGAGAGAGAGTCATGTTTCAGTAGCTGAGAGAGAGAGTCATGTTACAGTAGCTGAAAGAGAGAGAGAGAGTAATGTTCCAGTAGCTGAGAGAGAGAAAGATAGAGTCATGTTCCAGTAGCTGAAAGAGAGAGAGAGTCATGTTCCAGTAACTGACAGAGAGAGAGAGAGTCATGTTCCAGTAGCTGAGAGAGAGAGAGAGTCATGTTCCAGTAGCTGAGAGAGAGTAATGTGCCAGTAACTGAGAGAGAGAGAGTCATGTTCCAGTAACTGAGAGAGAGAGAGTCATGTTCCAGTAGCTGAGAGAGTGTCATGTTCCAGTAGCTGAGAGAGAGTCATGTTCCAGTAGCTGAAAGAGAGTCATGATCCAGTAGCTGAGAGAGAGAGTCATGTTCCAGTAGCTGAGAGAGGGTCATGTTCCAGTAGCTGAGAGATAGTCATGTTCCAGTAGCTGAGAGAGAGTCATGTTCAAGTAGCTGAGAGAGAGAGAGTCATGTTCCAGTAGCTGAGAGAGAGTCATGTTCCTGTAGCTGAGAGAGAGTCATGTTCAAATAGCTGAGAGAGAGTCATGTTCCTGTAGCTGAGAGAGAGTCATGTTCCAGTAGCTGAGAGAGAGTCATGTTCCAGTAGCTGAGAGAGAGTCATGTTCCAGTAGCTGAGAGAGAGTCATGTTCCAGTAGCTGAGAGAGAGAGAGTCCTGTTCCAGTAGCTGAGAGAGAGTCATGTTTCAGTAGCTGAGAGAGAGAGAGAGTCATGTTCCAGTAACTGAGAGAGAGAGAGAGTAATGTTCCAGTAGCTGAGAGAGAGTCATGTTCCAGTAGCTGAGAGAGAGAGAGAGTTATGTTCCAGTAGCTGAGAGAGAGAAAGAGAGATTCATGTTCAAGTAGCTGAAAGAGAGAGAGAGTCATGTTTCAGTAGCTGAGAGAGAGTCATGTTCCAGTAGCTGAAAGAGAGTCATGATCCAGTAGCTGAGAGAGAGAGTCATGTTCTAGTAGCTGAGAGAGGGTCATGTTCCAGTAGCTGAGAGATAGTCATGTTCCAGTAGCTGAGAGAGAGTCATGTTCCTGTAGCTGAGAGAGAGTCATGTTCCAGTAGCTGAGAGAGAGTCATGTTCAAGTAGCTGAGAGAGAGAGAGTCATGTTTCAGTAGCTGAGAGAGAGTCATGTTCCAGTAGCTGAAAGAGAGTCATGATCCAGTAGCTGAGAGAGAGAGTCATGTTCCAGTAGCTGAGAGAGGGTCATGTTCCAGTAGCTGAGAGATAGTCATGTTCCAGTAGCTGAGAGAGAGTCATGTTCAAGTAGCTGAGAGAGAGAGAGTCATGTTCCAGTAGCTGAGAGAGAGTCATGTTCCTGTAGCTGAGAGAGAGTCATGTTCAAATAGCTGAGAGAGAGTCATGTTCCTGTAGCTGAGAGAGAGTCATGTTCCAGTAGCTGAGAGAGAGTCATGTTCCAGTAGCTGAGAGAGAGTCATGTTCCAGTAGCTGAGAGAGAGTCATGTTCCAGTAGCTGAGAGAGAGAGAGTCCTGTTCCAGTAGCTGAGAGAGAGTCATGTTTCAGTAGCTGAGAGAGAGAGAGAGTCATGTTCCAGTAACTGAGAGAGAGAGAGAGTAATGTTCCAGTAGCTGAGAGAGAGTCATGTTCCAGTAGCTGAGAGAGAGAGAGAGTTATGTTCCAGTAGCTGAGAGAGAGAAAGAGAGATTCATGTTCATGTAGCTGAAAGAGAGAGAGAGTCATGTTTCAGTAGCTGAGAGAGAGAGTCATGTTACAGTAGCTGAAAGAGAGAGAGAGAGTAATGTTCCAGTAGCTGAGAGAGAGAAAGAGAGAGTCATGTTCCAGTAGCTGAAAGAGAGAGAGAGAGAGTCATGTTCCAGTAACTGAGAGAGAGAGAGAGAGTCATGTTCCAGTAGCTGAGAGAGAGTCATGTTCCAGTAGCTGAGAGAGAGAGAGAGATAGTCATGTTCCAGTAGCTGAAAGAGAGAGAGAGAGAGTCATGTTCCAGTAGCTGAGAGAGAGTCATGTTCCAGTAGCTGAGAGAGAGAGAGAGATAGTCATGTTCCAGTAGCTGAAAGAGAGAGAGAGAGAGTCATGTTCCAGTAGCTGAGAGAGAGAGAGAGTCATGTTTCAGTAGCTGAGAGAGAGTCATGTTACAGTAGCTGAAAGAGAGAGAGAGAGTCATGTTCCAGTAGCTGAGAGAGAGAAAGAGAGAGTCATGTTCAAGTAGCTGAAAGAGAGAGAGAGTCATGTTTCAGTAGCTGAGAGAGAGAGTCATGTTACAGTAGCTGAAAGAGAGAGAGAGAGTAATGTTCCAGTAGCTGAGAGAGAGAAAGAGAGAGTCATGTTCCAGTAGCTGAAAGAGAGAGAGAGTCATGTTCCAGTAACTGAGAGAGAGAGAGAGAGTCATGTTCCAGTAGCTGAGAGAGAGTCATGTTCCAGTAGCTGAGAGAGCGAGAGAGAGTCATGTTCCAGTAGCTGAGAGAGAGTAATGTGCCAGTAACTGAGAGAGAGAGTCATGTTCCAGTAACTGAGAGAGAGAGAGTCATGTTCCAGTAGCTGAGAGAGTGTCATGTTCCAGTAGCTGAGAGAGAGTCATGTTCCAGTAGCTGAGAGAGAGTCATGATCCAGTAGCTGAGAGAGAGAGAGTAATGTTCCAGTAGCTGAGAGAGGGTCATGTTCCAGTAGCTGAGAGATAGTCATGTTCCAGTAGCTGAGAGAGAGTCATGTTCAAGTAGCTGAGAGAGAGAGAGTCATCTTCCAGTAGCTGAGAGAGAGTCATGTTCCTGTAGCTGAGAGAGAGTCATGTTCAAATAGCTGAGAGAGAGAGTCATGTTCCTGTAGCTGAGAGAGAGTCATGTTCCAGTAGCTGAGAGAGAGTCATGTTCCAGTAGCTGAGAGAGAGTCATGTTCCAGTAGCTGAGAGAGGGTCATGTTCCAGTAGCTGAGAGAGAGAGAGTCCTGTTCCAGTAGCTGAGAGAGAGTCATGTTTCAGTAGCTGAGAGAGAGAGAGAGTCATGTTCCAGTAACTGAGAGAGAGAGAGAGTCATGTTCCAGTAGCTGAGAGAGAGTCATGTTCCAGTAGCTGAGAGAGAGAGAGAGTCATGTTCCAGTAGCCGAGAGAGAGAAAGAGAGAGTCATGTTCAAGTAGCTGAAAGAGAGAGAGAGTCATGTTTCAGTAGCTGAGAGAGAGAGTCATGTTACAGTAGCTGAAAGAGAGAGAGAGAGTAATGTTCCAATAGCTGAGAGAGAGAAAGAGAGAGTCATGTTCCAGTAGCTGAAAGAGAGAGAGAGAGAGTCATGTTCCAGTAACTGAGAGAGAGAGAGAGAGAGTCATGTTCCAATAGCTGAGAGAGAGTCATGTTCCAGTAGCTGAGAGAGAGTCATGTTCAAGTAGCTGAGAGAGAGAGAGTCATGTTCCAGTAGCTGAGAGAGAGTCATGTTCCTGTAGCTGAGAGAGAGTCATGTTCAAATAGCTGAGAGAGAGTCATGGTCCTGTAGCTGAGAGAGAGTCATGTTCCAGTAGCTGAGAGAGAGTCATGTTCCAGTAGCTGAGAGAGAGTCATGTTCCAGTAGCTGAGAGAGAGTCATGTTCCAGTAGCTGAGAGAGAGAGAGTCCTGTTCCAGTAGCTGAGAGAGAGTCATGTTTTAGTAGCTGAGAGAGAGAGAGAGTCATGTTCCAGTAACTGAGAGAGAGAGAGAGTCATGTTCCAGTAGCTGAGAGAGAGTCATGTTCCAGTAGCTGAGAGAGAGAGAGAGTCATGTTCCAGTAGCTGAGAGAGAGAAAGAGAGAGTCATGTTCAAGTAGCTGAAAGAGAGAGAGAGTCATGTTTCAGTAGCTGAGAGAGAGAGTCATGTTACAGTAGCTGAAAGAGAGAGAGAGAGTAATGTTCCAGTAGCTGAGAGAGAGAAAGAGAGAGTCATGTTCCAGTAGCTGAAAGAGAGAGAGAGAGAGTCATGTTCCAGTAACTGAGAGAGAGAGAGAGAGTCATGTTCCAGTAGCTGAGAGAGAGTCATGTTCCAGTAGCTGAGAGAGAGAGAGAGAGATAGTCATGTTCCAGTAGCTGAAAGAGAGAGAGAGAGAGTCATGTTCCAGTAGCTGAGAGAGAGAGAGAGTCATGTTTCAGTAGCTGAGAGAGAGAGTCATGTTACAGTAGCTGAAAGAGAGAGAGAGAGTCATGTTCCAGTAGCTGAGAGAGAGAAAGAGAGAGTCATGTTCAAGTAGCTGAAAGAGAGAGAGAGTCATGTTTCAGTAGCTGAGAGAGAGAGTCATGTTACAGTAGCTGAAAGAGAGAGAGAGAGTAATGTTCCAGTAGCTGAGAGAGAGAAAGAGAGAGTCATGTTCCAGTAGCTGAAAGAGAGAGAGAGAGTCATGTTCCAGTAACTGAGAGAGAGAGAGCGAGTCATGTTCCAGTAGCTGAGAGAGAGTCATGTTCCAGTAGCTGAGAGAGCGAGAGAGAGTCATGTTCCAGTAGCTGAGAGAGAGTAATGTGCCAGTAACTGAGAGAGAGAGTCATGTTCCAGTAACTGAGAGAGAGAGAGTCATGTTCCAGTAGCTGAGAGAGTGTCATGTTCCAGTAGCTGAGAGAGAGTCATGTTCCAGTAGCTGAGAGAGAGTCATGATCCAGTAGCTGGGAGAGAGAGAGTAATGTTCCAGTAGCTGAGAGAGGGTCATGTTCCAGTAGCTGAGAGATAGTCATGTTCCAGTAGCTGAGAGAGAGTCATGTTCAAGTAGCTGAGAGAGAGAGAGTCATCTTCCAGTAGCTGAGAGAGAGTCATGTTCCTGTAGCTGAGAGAGAGTCATGTTCAAATAGCTGAGAGAGAGTCATGTTCCTGTAGCTGAGAGAGAGTCATGTTCCAGTAGCTGAGAGAGAGTCATGTTCCAGTAGCTGAGAGAGAGTCATGTTCCAGTAGCTGAGAGAGAGTCATGTTCCAGTAGCTGAGAGAGAGAGAGTCCTGTTCCAGTAGCTGAGAGAGAGTCATGTTTCAGTAGCTGAGAGAGAGAGAGAGTCATGTTCCAGTAACTGAGAGAGAGAGAGAGTCATGTTCCAGTAGCTGAGAGAGAGTCATGTTCCAGTAGCTGAGAGAGAGAGAGAGTCATGTTCCAGTAGCTGAGAGAGAGAAAGAGAGAGTCATGTTCAAGTAGCTGAAAGAGAGAGAGAGTCATGTTTCAGTAGCTGAGAGAGAGAGTCATGTTACAGTAGCTGAAAGAGAGAGAGAGAGTAATGTTCCAGTAGCTGAGAGAGAGAAAGAGAGAGTCATGTTCCAGTAGCTGAAAGAGAGAGAGAGAGAGTCATGTTCCAGTAACTAAGAGAGAGAGAGAGAGAGAGTCATGTTCCAGTAGCTGAGAGAGAGTCATGTTCCAGTAGCTGAGAGAGAGAGAGAGAGATAGTCATGTTCCAGTAGCTGAAAGAGAGAGAGAGAGAGTCATGTTCCAGTAGCTGAGAGAGAGAGAGAGTCATGTTTCAGTAGCTGAGAGAGAGAGCCATGTTACAGTAGCTGAAAGAGAGAGAGAGAGTCATGTTCCAGTAGCTGAGAGAGAGAAAGAGAGAGTCATGTTCCAGTAGCTGAAAGAGAGTCATGTTCCAGTAGCTGAGAGAGAGAGAGAGAGAGAGAGAGAGAGAGTCATGTTCCAGTAGCTGACAGAGAGAGAGAGAGAGAGAGAGTCATGTTCCAGTAGCTGAAAGAAAGTTATAGAGTCATGTTCCAGTATCTGAGAGAGAGAATCATGTTCCAGTAGCTGAACGAGAGAGAGAGAGAGATAGTCATGTTCCATTAGCTGAGAGAGAGAGAGAGAGAGAGAGAGAGAGAGAGAGAGAGAGAGAGTCATGTTCCAGTACCTGAAAGAGAGAGAGATAGTCATGTTCCAGTAACAGTGTAGTAAACAGTGCAGAGAGATTCAAACATTGAACTCAAACAAAATGATGAACTCTATCCAGTTTTTCAATAACTCACAATACCAAAACAATAAAGATGGTGTCATTTCGGCTTCTCAGAACATCAACTGCATATTCCAAAAAGCAGCATTGAAAGCATATTCGAGAAAACCAAAGAAATGCAACATCAGAAACAAAAAACAAAATGTTTCTGACAAATGGTTTGATAATGAATGTAAAACAATTGGAAAACACCTAAGACAAATGTCAAACCAAAAACATAAGCAGCAAAACAACCCAGAGCTACGATATGAATACTTTGAAACTCTGAAACAGTATAAAAAAAACTGAAATGCAAGAAATTGAATTATACCAACAAGACACTTGAAGAAATTGAAAACGCAATTGACCAAAATCTGTTCTGGGACATGTGGAACAATTTAAGCACAACAAAGCCACAAGAATTAGCCATACAAGATGTAGGAATTTGGAAAACTTACTTTGATAATCTGAACAAAAACATACCAAACAAAGACTTACAACAGAACCAATTAGAAATTAAAGAAAAATTGAACATCCTTGAATCAGTCATTAAAAACAACCAAAATCCATTAGATTACCCAATAACCCAACAAGAACTAAATGAAAAGCTAAAATCTATTAAATCAAAGAACGCTTGTGGTCTAGACAACATCAGAAATGAAAATCTGAAAAACAGCACACCTGAGTTGCAAAATGCTGTGCTTAAATTGTTCAACATGGTTTTAACTTCTGGCTACTTCCCTGATGTCTGGAACCAGGGGCTCATCTCCCCTATCCACAAAAGTGGAGACAAATCAGACCCCAATAATTACAGGGGAATTTGCATAAACAGTAACTTGGGAAAGGTTTTCTGTAGCATTTTGAATTCAAGATTTCAAACCTTTCGTCAAGAAAAAAATGTAATTAGTAAGTGTCAAATTGGCTTTCTCCCCAACCATCGCACTACTGACCATATATACACCTCACACACACTAATTAATAAACACGTCCACCAAAAAAAAGAGGGCAAAATCTTTGCTTGCTTTATTGACTTTAAAAAAGCATTTGAATTTATTTGGCACGAAGGGCTATTCTACAAAATTCTCCGAAGTGGGCTTGGTGGTAAGGTGAATGACTTAATAAAATGTATGTACACAGAAAACAAGTGTGCAATAAAAATCAAAAACCAAATACAAGGCTGCAGTTTGAGTTCAAATCTTTTCAACATTTATATCAATGAATTAGCAGACATGTTGGACCATTCTCTAGCCCCAGGACTCACACTATTTGACACAGAGGTGAAATACCTGCTATATGCTGATGACTTGGTACTTCTATCACCAACCAAAGAAGGTCTTCAACAGAACATTAATATTCTGGAGCAATATTGCCATAATTGGGCCCTGGCAGTAAATTTCCCCAAAAAAACGAAAATTATGATTTTCTCAACAAAAAAAAACAGATGTCAGAAACACAAATATAAATTCACCCTGAACAACACCTTAATTGAACACAATAAAAATTATACCTACCTTGGTCTGACCATATCTGCATCGGGAAACTTTAATATGGCAGCGAATGCACTCAAAGAAAAAGCCCGCAGAGCAATGTATGCAATAAAAATGAAATTATTCAAAATCAACATCCCAATTAGAATTTTGACTAAAATATTTGACAGTGTAATCCTACCAATAGCTCTTTATGGAAGTGAGGTTTGGGGGCCACTCAATAAACTGGACTTTAAAATGTGGGACAAACATCCAATTGAAGCCCTACATGCAGAATTCTGTCGGAAAATCCTACAAGTCCAGAGAAATACACCAACTAATGCATGTAGGGCAGAATTGGGCCGCTTTCCAGTAATAATGAAAATACAGAAAAGATCATTAAAATTTTGGCTACATCTAAATTCAAGTCCAAATTCAAGTCTGCAATTTAAAGCTTTTCAAACCCAAGAGCTGAGCCCAGAAACGAGCCCTCTCAGTCAGCTGGTGTTGGACCTCAACAACCAAGCTGACACTAGCACTGCTCCAGAATAAATAATTCCAATAATCAAAATCATGAACCAATCAAATGAATCATATTTACAACATTGGAAAAACTAAACAAAATCCCAAAACCGACTAAATTGCTATCTGACCCTAAACAGAGAATATGAATTGGCTGATTATCTCTACTCTGTCAGAGATACGAAGCAGAGACAGATCCTTACCAAGTACAGGCTGAGTGACCACCGATTGGCAATAGAAACCGGCAGACATAAAAAGACATGGCTACCCAAAGAGGAGCGTGTATGTGGTCACTGCATGACAGGGGAGGTAGACAGAGATGCACTTTCTCCTTTACTGTGATAAATATTCTTCACAAAGAGATTAATTTTTCACAGAAATGACTACATTTTTTCCAAATTTTTCCAAATTTAACCCAGAGGAAAAACTAAAAATACTCATGGACGAAGGAGCAATGGCTCCTCTTGCAGCCAAATATGTAGCATAACACACTATTACAAACATACATAATACTAGCATAATGACCCAATAAATACTCAATCTAAAAAAGATTGATTCTTCATCTACTATAGTCCCACAACATTTCTATATACTATATTTAAATTGTTTTAAAATAATGTTTAAATGTATATATTGAAAGGTTTCTAGTTTGCTCTGTTAATTTATTCAATTTCTGTATTGCTCTAAATCGAAATGTTCTTTTGCCTATTTCTCTTTTCTGTCTGGATAACGCATAGATGGTGGACAATCTATTCCTAGTATTTACGGAATGTCTGTCTCTTACCAACTGAAAACTGTTGTGAATAGAACTTGGCCGTTTTAAATTATGTATATTATAAAATAAAATAAGCATGTTTTTTTCAATTACCTTGTCGATTGATGACCAACCAAGAGCATTGCACATGACTACAACAGAAGAACCATATCTCCTCCTTAAAACAATTCTTGCTGCTTTGTTCTGTGCATTCTGCAGCCTCCTAACTTCACTTGCTGATGCATTTTCCCAGACCACAGAACAGTAGTTCACCTGACTCTCAATTAATGCTTGTGTTATTTGCTGAATAATTTTTCCTGGTAAATATTTAGCTATCCTTCTGATTATGCATGCTGTTTTAATATATATATATTTTTTTTACATAGATTAGTTATTTGAGATGACCATGATAAACAGTTGTCTAGCTGCACTCCCAATAGTTTAGTTTCTGCACTTCTTCAATTTGTACTCCTCCCATACTTAATTGTATCCCATGCTGTTTTGGTATTCTGATATTCTCCAAATCTCCTTGTAAAGCCTGCTGTACCTGTTGAACCGATTGTCTTGCTGCATAAATTGTAGTATCATCTGCAAATATAGTAGATTGAGTTTCAACCAAGGCATAGGGAAGGTCTTGGTATATATTAAATGAAGAAGTGGCCCAAGGCAGCTGCCCTGCGGTATTCCACAGTTTAACACATGAGGGGAAGAAAATTAACCATTGATATAGGTGAACTGTTTTCTGTCAGTTAGATATGACAGTACCCAATTCAATGCTACCTCCTTAAAACCATAATGCATTAATTTTGTCAAAATTATTTCATGATCCACTAAATCAAATGCTGCACTGAAATCTAAAAATAGTACATCTACAAATTTGCCATTATCCATAGCATTGAGCCACTGATCAGTCATGTCAACCAATGCAGTGGTAGTGGAATGGTTTTTGCGATAATCATGCTGATTGGCTGTGTTCAGATCATTCTTTTCCATGTACTCCCACATTTGTCTACTCACAATACCCTCCAATATCTTACTGAGTGTGGGGAGTAGACTAATTGGTCGACTATTGGCAGGAGTAATGGGTTCTTTGCTGTCTTTTGGAA
This sequence comes from Oncorhynchus clarkii lewisi, assembly GCF_045791955.1. Classification (NCBI taxonomy): domain Eukaryota; kingdom Metazoa; phylum Chordata; class Actinopteri; order Salmoniformes; family Salmonidae; genus Oncorhynchus; species Oncorhynchus clarkii. Next base: position 120,602 of record NW_027260930.1, read on the forward strand.
TAGGACACAGTTTCGTATGCTTCCATACATTTGCAAACATCCCCTTTTCCAGTGACCAATTAAATACGTATCTCAGTGGAACTGCAATCTGGGGAGCAGCACAGCGAAGCAAAAAATTGTCAATAAGACCATAACCTGTAGATTTACCATCAGGTAATGACTTCAATAGGTTTAACACCTCCTCCACTGACACCGTTTGTAGACTAAAATAACAGATCTTGTTGCTCATAATATGATCATCAATCCATTGGACAATAGCATGTTTGGAAGAATGTATGTCTACATTGTTGCACAGTAATTTAAATTTCTGTGTAAAAAAATCTGCAAAATGATAGGCAATATCAACTGGTTTTGTTATTATTCTCCCGTCAACCTCCACACTAGATGGGCATGATGAGATAGATGTACCAAGTAAGCCCTTAAAACCTCTTAGAGCTCCCCTGAATTATTTCAACATTTTGTTAAAAATCGCGCAACATTTCAACGTCCTGCTACTCATGCCAGGAATATAGTATATGCATAGGATTAGTATGTGTGGATAGAAAACACTCTGAAGTTTCTAAAACTGGTTAAATAATGTCTGTGACTATAACAGAACGTGAACAGCAAGCGAAATCCCAAGAAAAACCTGGTCACAAAAACCCAAAAAAAGTATTCATCCGCCAGTCTCTGAATTGTCTATCGCAAAGGAAAATAAATAAAGGTAAGGTTACAGTTCCTACAGCTTCCACACGATGTCGCCAGTACTGGCATTTTCATTGGTTTAAATCCTTGGTGGAATGACAAATAGGCCCTTCCTTTCGTCCAGTAAACAGGAAGAGACTTATGGGAGAGAGACGAAGGACCATGATTTCAAGAGTAGCTGCTACAGATCGCCCAGTGATCAATTTGATCGATTATTAACGTTTACAAATACCTAAAGTTGGGTTACAAAAGTAGTTTGAAGTGTTTTGTCAAAGAATATAGGCAACTTATTTAATTTTAAAAAATGACGTTGCGTTTTGGAACGGAGCTTTTGGATGGATCAGACGGGCTTTATAAATTGACATTTTGGGTATACATGGACGGATTTAATCGGGAAAAATACCCAATTGTGATGTTTATGGGACATATAGGAGTGCCAACAAAGAAGCTCGTCAAAGGTAATGAATGTTTTATATTTTATTTCTGCGTTTTGTGTAGCGCCGGCTACGCTAATTATTTTGTTTACGTCCCCTTCAGGTATTTCGGGGTGTTGCATGCTATCAGATAATAGCTTCTCATGCTTTCGCCGAAAAGCATTTTAAAAATCTGACATGTTGGCTAGATTCACACCGAGTGTAGCTTTAATTCAGTACCCTGCATGTGTGTTTTAATGAAAGTTTGAGTTTTATCGAGTACTATTAGCATTTGGCATTGCGCACTTCCATTTCCTGTTGACTAGGTGGGACGCTAGCGTCTCACATGGCTCTAAGAGGTTTTTAACTGTGTTCCATACCTTTTTAGAATCATTTTTACAATCAATAAAAGCATTGTGGTAAAAATACTTTTTTTCCCTTCGATTCAATTTAACTGTATAATTACGTAATGTTCTATAATTCTGTTCATCAATTTCTAGTTTAGATTTGGCTGCTAAGACTTTTGCCATATTTCTATGAGAAAAAGCCTCACCCAGTTTATCATCAATCCATGGAGATGGACGAGCACCAACTGTACTCTTTCTTATAGGGGCATGATGGTCCATTACCTCAGTGAGCAAGTCAATAAAACATTCTGTAGCGTGATTTAAATCATCCTCTAGATAAATCAGCTCCCAGGCTACAGTGCTACACCCCCACCATTCCTATTCCTGTCCCTTCTAAGTACATTATATCCATGAATGTTAATTTGCCCCTCATTTACAGATGCATCTAAATGTGTTTCAGTCAAAGCCAAAATATGAATATTATTTATGTTGACCAAGTTAAAAACCTCATGTATTTTGTTAGCAAGGCTACATACATTAACCTGAGCTATATGCAACCCTTTTCTTATCAAGTGAAGATCAATATAGCATGTATTCGTTATAGTTGAAGTTGTCATGATACTCTACAACACACAAACTCAGTTTTAAGCATTACATTAAAATAGCCAGGGAGTTACTCCAGAGTCCCGATACATGGAGACTCGTTGATTCAGGCAACGTGATGGGATACAGTGTTTTTCTCCTGTCATTGATCTCGGTGGGGAAGTGATCATTCATTCCAAAATCAGTGTTTCTGAGTTCTCTGTCCCTGCTCTTCGTAATTTCCTTTTGCTTAAATTTATCAAAACATGCAATAACAGCCTGTGGCCTATTTCCAGAGGCCTTACCTATTCTATGGACTCTGGAGAAAGTGGCATTACACACAACATCAGTGGGCAGGTTTAGTTGAGTTGACATAAAGTCTCGGACTGTGTCCTCACAGCCTCTGCTGTTGTCATTCTCCTGTATCCCTGAACATATTAGATGGTTCCGCATTGATGGACACTGTACATCAAGCAAGGTTTCTTAAATGGTTTGTTCTCCCTTTGCACCACCTCCACCTTTCCATGAATAGAGTCTACAGTACCTTTCAGCTCCGTGTTCTCTTTCCTTAGATCATCAATCTGATGTTGGCTGAATTCTAGACTGGCACATAATGCATTGATGTCCTCTCGTAATATATCCAATACATCAAGTTTGGCAAGCCTTTCATTGATGGATTTTAACAAGTCAACATCCATATCAGTAAACCTCTCCCCACGCGCGCCCTCTTACTAGGGCATGGTTTGGTGCCATCGTTGATACCTATTGTTGATTTGTTGATTTGGTTGGTTGTCCTTAACAATGCTTGAATCCTCTGAAACCAGCGACATGTTTCTTTGAGTTCGTAAGTATCTCTCCTCAATGAATCGTTTAAGTTCTTCAATGGATTCTGAATCATCCAGTGTGTTTACAGACAGAGTTAAGCACACAAACAAACTGTTCAGCCGCAACAGCGGCAGTCACGGAGAACCAAACACGAAATGTAATCGGCGTAGTGATGTGGTTACCGGCATTCCTTTCTGCTTCCGGGAATCGTCCAATGAGAGGAGAAGTTGAATAGGTTAAAATATCCTGCAGTTTATGTGCACTTTACTGGTTCATGGAGTCAGCTTAGTGACTGAGTGAACACACAACGCCAACACACCGACACACATACCCACACACACACTCAGTACGGCACACACACACACTATGGCACACCAGTACACTGACTTTCACTCACTATGTGAGACCACACACACACACACACACACACACACACACACACACACATACACACACAGAGCGACCCTGACTGTGCCATCTGTCAGCGTGGCCTGTGGGGGGGATAGGCCCAATAAGGCTTTCGCTGTGAGCAGGGCAACGAGGTTCCACCGGAGAATCACCTCTATTAACGCCTTGATGAAAACTTCACATAGTTGGGAGGGAGGGAGGGAGAGAGAGAGAGAGAGAGAGGGAGGGAGGGAGGGAGGGAGGGAGGGAGGGAGGGAATGACGGCAGTAGTGTCGCTGTTCTGGATGTAGAGGGAGGGAGGGAGGGAGGGAGGGAGGGAATGACGGCAGTAGTGTCGCTGTTCTGGATGGAGGGAGGGAGGGAGGGAGGGAATGACGGCAGTAGTGTCGCTGTTCTGGATGGAGGGAGGGAGGGAGGGAGGGAGGGAGGGAGGGACCGAGGGAATGACGGCAGTAGTGTCGCTGTTCTGGATGGAGGGAGGGAGGGAGGGAGGGAGGGAGGGAGGGAGGGAGGGAATGACGGCAGTAGTGTCGCTGTTCTGGATGGAGGGAGGGAGGGAGGGAGGGAATGACGGCAGTAGTGTCGCTGTTCTGGATGTAGGGAGGGAGGGAGGGAGGGAGGGAGGGAGGGAATGACGGCAGTAGTGTCGCTGTTCTGGATGGAGGGAGGGAGGGAGGGAGGGAATGACGGCAGTAGTGTCGCTGTTCTGGATGGAGGGAGGGAGGGAGGGAGGGAGGGAGGGAGGGAGGGAGGGAGGGAGGGAATGACGGCAGTAGTGTCGCTGTTCTGGATGGAGGGAGGGAGGGAGGTAGGGAGGGAATGACGGCAGTAGTGTCGCTGTTCTGGATGGAGGGAGGGAGGGAGGGAGGGAGGGAGGGAATGACGACAGTAGTGTCGCTGTTCTGGATGGAGGGAGGGAGGGAGGGAGGGAGGGAGGGAGAGAGGGAGGGAGGGAGGGAGGGAGGGAGGGAGGAAGGGAGGGAGGGAGGGAGGGAGGGAATGACGGCAGTAGTGTCGCTGTTCTGGATGGAGGGAGGGAGGGAGGCAGGGAGGCAGGGAGGGAGGGAGGGAGGGAGGGAATGACGGCAGTAGTGTCGCTGTTCTGGATGGAGGGAGGGAGGGAGGTAGGGAGGGAATGACGGCAGTAGTGTCGCTGTTCTGGATGGAGGGAGGGAGGGAGGGAGGGAATGACGACAGTAGTGTCGCTGTTCTGGATGGAGGGAGGGAGGGAGGGAGGGAGGGAGGGAGGAAGGGAGGGAGGGAGGGAGGGAGGGACGGCAGTAGTGTCGCTGTTCTGGAGGGAGGAAGGGAGGGAGGGAGGAAGGGAAGTAATGGCGGCAGTAGTATCTCTGTTCTGGAGGGAGGGAGGGAGGGAGGGAGGGAGGGACTGACGGCAGTAGTGTCTCTGTTCTGGAGGGAGGGAGGGAGGGACTTGACGGCAGTAGTGTCTCGGTTCTGGAGGGAGGGAGGGAGGGAGGGCAGTAGTGTCTCTGTTCTGGAGGGAGGGAGGGAGGGAGGGAGGGAGGGAGGGAGGGAGGGAGGGAGGGAGGGAATGACGGCAGTAGTGTCTCTGTTCTGGAGGGAGGGAGGGAGGGAGGGAGGGAGGGAGGGAGGGAGGGCAGTAGTGTCTTTGTTCTGGAGGGTAGTAGGGAAGAAGTGATGGAAAGGAAGAAAGGAGGGAAAATGACACGCTGGCGTCAGGAATCTGATCCTACCGTGGCAGGGCTGTGAGACACTTAACCATCACGGAAGATATTCTTTAAACGCTACCCTCTGGTTCCCCCATTACTCTTCACTGTGTGTGTTTTTCATCACTTTGAGCACCTGCCCCACCAAAGGTCTGTGCAGGGCTCTGGTGTGTATGTGTTATACATGTAGGACATCACTGCCATGTAATATGGCCCAGCTAGCATGTCCATTAAGAGAGAGAGGATGAAAGACCATAATTGGTTAAAGAAAATTGTGATAAATAAAAAGGTCACTGTACCAGTTTCATTTAAGAACCAAAACATTGACATTGCAAAATAGTTTTTTGCCGTAACAAATCCATGGCACGTGGTTTATGAACAGATATATGCAAAATAATGCCAGATTCAAAACATAGAATGTTTCAATTTAAATTATCATACAGAATTCTTGCAAAACACAGAATGTTATTTATATGAGGGATACAATCTTCCCAGCTCTGCAGATTTTGCTGCGAGGAGGCAGAGTCATTAGATCATTTATTTTGTTACTGTCCATATGTAGCTTGTTTTTGGTCACAGGTCCAGGAACGGCTGAAGAATTACAACATTTACCTTGAAATAACGCTGCAGACAGCAATACTGGGTGATCTGAAGTCATAGTCAATCGATCAATAATATAATAATACTTTTAGCAAAACATTTTCTTTTCAATTTACAATCTGTAGGAACAATGAGAACAGAAAGGTTCAGTACTTTTGTGAAGCATCACAGTATAGTTGGAAAAATATATGGCAAATAGAAATCCAACATGGATGGTGTTAAGAGATAGATGGGAGGGGTTGAATGGAGCTGAAGGTTGGACTGGATGGTGTTAAGAGATAGATGGGAGGGGTTGAATGGAGCTGAAGGTTAGACTGGATGGTGTTAAGAGATAGATGGGAGGGGCTGAATGGAGCTGAAGGGAGGGACTGGATGGTGTTAAGAGATAGATGGGAGGGGCTGAATGGAGCTGAAGGGAGGGACTGGATGGTGTTAAGAGATAGATGGGAGGGGCTGAATGGAGCTGAAGGGAGGGACAGGATGGTGTTAAGAGACAGATGGGAGGGGCTGAATGGAGCTGAAGGTTGGACTGGATGGTGTTAAGAGATAGATGGGAGGGGCTGAATGGAGCTGAAGGGAGGGACTGGATGGTGTTAAGAGATAGATGGGAGGGGCTGAATGGAGCTGAAGGGAGGGACTGGATGGTGTTAAGAGATAGATGGGAGGGGCTGAATGGAGCTGAAGGGAGGGACTGGATGGTGTTAAGAGATAGATGGGAGGGGCTGAATGGAGCTGAAGGGAGGGACTAATAACAACAAGATAACACATGTAAAACATACTGTGCCCGTAAAACGTTTATAGTTTAAGAACGTTTTTGAAAGAGCAAATAGAACATATGAGAGAGGGTGAGGTTAGAGGAAGGACAAGAGTTTAAAACAAACAAAATAAAACCTTTGTAAAATAGACTGTGTCCATAAAATGTATATATTATGTATAAGCTGGAAATACAGGCCTAAGCGTTGTTGTTGCTTCCAAAAGAACTTTGACACACACTGCATGCTGGCTAATTACCCCTGGAGACCTAGCCCCTACATCCTATGCCCTTGCTCACTAGCTCCTAGTTCCTAGCCACTAGTTCCTTCCCCAATCTCACAAACTTCTAGTTCCTAGCTTCTAGTTCCCAATGCCTCTGAATCTAGTCCCTATTTCCTAGCCCCCCTCTCACTAGCCCCTAGTTCCTCCCCCCTCCCTCACGAGCCTATAGTTCCTACCCCCTCTCTCACCAGCCTCTAGTTCCTAGTCTCTAGTTACTAACCCTTCTCTCACTAGTCTCTAATTCCTACCCCCTCTCTCACCAGACTCTAGTTCCTAGACTCTAAGTACTAACCCTTCATTCACTAGCCTCTAGATCCTAACCCCTCTCATAACTAGCCTCTAGTTCCTAGCCTCTAGTTCCTACCCCCTCTCTCACTAGCCTCTAGTTCCTAGTCTCTAGTTACTAACCCTTCTCTCATTGGCCTCTAGTTCCTACCCCCTCTCTCACTAGCCTCTAGTTCCTAGACTCTAATTCCCAACCCCTCACTCAATAGCCTCTAGTTCCTCTACCCCTCCCTCACTAGCCTCTAGTTCCTACCCCCTCTCTCACTAGCCACGGGTTCCTACCCCCTCTCTCACTAGCCACTAGTTCCTACCCCCTCTCTCACTAGCCACTAGTTCCTACCCCATCTCTCACAAGCCACTAGTTCCTACCCCATCTCTCACTAGCTTCTAGATCCTAACCCCTCTCATAACTAGCCTCTAGTTCCTAGCCTCTAGTCCCTAACCCCTCCCTCACTAGCTTCTAGTTCCTAGCCACAAGTTCCTACCCCCTCTCTCACTAGCCTCTAGAGCCTACCCCCTCTCATAACTAGCCACTAGTTCCTAGCCTCTAGACCCTAACCCCTCCCTCACTAGCCACTAGTTCCTATCCCCTCTCTCAGTAGCCACTTGTTCCTACCCACGCTCTCATTTGCCACTAGTTCCTACCCCCTCTCTCACTTGCCACTAGTTCCTACCCCCTTTCCTCACTAGCCTGTAGTTCCTACCCCCTCTCTCAGTAGCTCTAGTTCCTACCCCCTCTCTCACTTGCCACTAGTTCCTACCCCCTTTCCTCACTAGCCTGTAGTTCCTACCCCCTCTCTCACTAGCCACTAGTTCCTACCCCCTCTCTCACTAGCCACTAGTTCCTACCCCTTCTCTCACTTGCCACTAGTTCCTACCCCCTCTCTCACTAGCCACTAGTTCCTACCCCCTTTCCTCACTAGCCTGTAGTTCCTACCCACTCTCTCACTAGCCACTAGTTCCTACCCCCTCTCTCACTAGCCACTAGTTCCTACCCCCTCTCTCACTAGCCACTAGTTCCTACCCCCTTTCCTCACTAGCCTGTAGTTCCTACCCACTCTCTCACTAGCCACTAGTTCCTACCCCCTCTCTCACTAGCCTGTAGTTCCTACCCCCTCTCTCACTAGCCACTAGTTCCTACCCCCTCTCTCACTAGCCTGTAGTTCCTACCCCCTCTCTCACTAGCCACTAGTTCCTACCCCCTCTCTCACTAGCCACTAGTTCCTACCCCCTCTCTCACTAGCCTGTAGTTCCTACCCCCTCTCTCACTAGCCACTAGTTCCTACCCCCTCTCTCTCTAGCCACTAGTTCCTACCCCCTCTCTCACTAGCCACAAGTTCCTTCCCACTCTCTCACTAGCCACTAGTACCTAACCTTCTTTCACATACTTCTAGTTCCTAACCCCTCTCTCGCTACCCACTAGTTCCTACACCCTCTCTCGTTGGCCACTTGTTCCTACCCATTCTCTCACTAGCCTCTAGTTCCTACCCCTCTCTCTCTAGCCACTTGTTCCTACCCATTCTCTCACTAGCCTCTAGTTCCTACCCCTCTCTCTCTAGCCACTTGTTCCTACCCCCTCTCTCACTAGCCTCTAGTTCCTACCCCCTCTCTCACTAGCCTCTAGTTCCTACCCCCTCTTTCACTAGCCTCTAGTTCCTACCCCTCTCTCACTAGCCTCTAGTTCCTAACCCCACTCTCACTGTCATCTAGTCCCTAGGCAGTCACTAGTGCATATCGGGAAGGGTTGGCTAGGGATCTGAAATGGATCGTAGCTTATCTTGCACGTATAAATGTCTCCTATCATCTGAGAAAATCCCTCCCTGCAACTTCGGCTGTATATTTTCAGAACACTTGAAAGCAGAAAGACAGAGAGAGAGAGAGAGAGAGAGAGAGAGAGAGAGAGAGAGTGAGAGAAAACGATAGAAGACAGGAAAGAGAGAGAGAGAGAGAGAGAGAGAGAGAGAGAGAGAGAGAGAGAGAGAGAAAACGATAGAAGACAGGAAAGAGAGAGAGAGAGAAAGAGAGAGAGAGAGGGGGGGGGGGGGCCGGCATAGAAAGATGATACGATATTCATCTCTGAGGGGTTTGAATGAAACAAGGGATGAGATGGTTTGGCTAAATGTTCTGTACCTGGTTGACTGTAGATTGTGCTTCAGTATTTAGAACCATGCATTCATTATTCCCATAGAGGAGGGAAGGTGCCGCAAAATACATATTCTCATATTCCCCCCTATTTCTCACCTATCATTATCTCCTTCATTAATACCCTTTAATAACACACTGCTGATACATGGGGGGTTGGACTGCTGGGAGGGTGGTACTGTAGGTGTCAGTGAGATGCATGTACACACATACACACACACATTGTACCTTATTGTGAGCTTAATATGGATGTTCATCTTTCCCTTTCAAGACGATTCAATACATATACAGTACAGTACATTGGCTCCGATACGATACAGGAACGAGATGTTTTAGTTTGAAACGTTTCGGTGTAATTCAGTTTGATTAGAGAATGAATCGATATGATTCGGTTCGATGTGAGATTCATTTCCATTCTGAATCAAATCTGCTGTTGATGGAGCTCATGAGCTGGACCTCTCTGAGCTGCGTCTGTCAGAGCTGACATGTGTGTGTGTTTGTTTTGTGCGTGTGTGTAAATGATGTGTGTCTATGGTGCGAGTACTATTTAGGAACCTGATCAGAGCCATAAAGGAGACTAGACATCTACTACACCACTACCACTCCACTACCACATGTCATTAGGCATCTACCACTGTCAGATTAGAGCCATAAAGGAGAGTAGAAATCTACCACACCACTACTATCAGATTAGACATGAGGGAGACTAGGAATCTACCACCCCACTACCACTATCAGATTACAGCCATAATGGAGACTAGACATCTACCACCCTACTACCACTATCAGATTAGAGCCATAATGGAGACTAGACATCTACCACCCCACTACCACTATCAGATTACAGCCATAAGGGAGACTCAGATTACAGCCATAAGGGAGACTAGACATCTACCACCCCACTACCAGTATCAGATTACAGCCATAAGGGAGACTAGACATCTACCACCCCACTACCACTATCAGATTACAGCCATAATTGAGACTAGGCATCTACCACCCCACTACCACTGCCAGATTACAGCCATACGGGAGACGAGACATCTACCACCCCACTACCACTATCAGATTACAGCCATAAGGGAGACTAGACATCTACCACCCCACTACCAGTATCAGATTACAGCCATAAAGGAGACTAGACATCTACCACCTCACTACCACTATCAGATTACAGCCATAATGGAGACTAGACATCTACCACTCCACTACCACTATCAGATTACAGCCATAATGGAGATTAGACATCTACCAACCCCACTACCACTATCAGATTACAGCCATAAAGGAGACTAGACATCTACCACCCCACTACCACTATCAGATTACAGACATAAAGGAGACTAGACATCTACCACCCCACTACCACTATCAGATTACAACCATAAAATAGACTAGACATCTACCAACCCACTACCACTATCAGATTACAGACATAAAGGAGACTAGACATCTACCAACCCACTACCACTATCAGATTACAGACATAAAGGAGACTAGACATCTACCACCCCACTACCACTATCAGATTACAACCATAAAATAGACTAGACATCTACCAACCCACTACCACTATCAGATTACAGACATAAAGGAGACCAGACATCTACCAACCCACTACCACTATCAGATTACAGACATAAAGGAGACTAGACATCTACCAACCCCACTACCACTATCAGATTACAGCCATAAAGGAGACTTGACATCTACCAACCCCACTACCACTATCAGATTACAGCCATAAAGGAGACTAGACATCTACCAACCCACTACCACTGTCAGATTAGAGCCATAATGGAGAATAGACATCTACCAACCCACTACCACTATCAGATTACAGCCATAAGGGAGACTAGACATCTACCACCCCACTACCAGTATCAGATTACAGCCATAAAGGAGACTAGACATCTACCACCTCACTACCACTATCAGATTACAGCCATAATGGAGACTAGACATCTACCACCCCACTACCACTATCAGATTACAGCCATAATGGAGATTAGACATCTACCAACCCCACTACCACTATCAGATAACAGCCATAAAGGAGACCAGACATCTACCACCCCACTACCACTATCAGATTACAGCCATAAAGGAGACTAGACATCTACCAGCCCACTACCACTATCAGATTACAGCCATAATGGAGACTAGACATCTACCACCCCACTACCACTATCAGATTACAGCCATAAAAGAGACTAGAAATCTACCAACCCACTACCACTATCAGATTACAGCCATAAAGGAGACTAGACATCTACCACCCCACTACCACTATCAGATTACAGACATAAAGGAGACTAGACATCTACCACCCCACTACCACTATCAGATTACAGCCATAAAATAGACTAGACATCTACCACCCCACTACCACTATCAGATTACAGCCATAATTGAGACTAGACATCTACCACCCCACTACCACTGCCAGATTACAGCCATAAGGGAGATGAGACATCTACCACCCCACTAACACTATCAGATTACAGCCATAAGGGAGACTAGACATCTACCACCCCACTACCAGTATCAGATTACAGCCATAAAGGAGACTAGACATCTACCACCTCACTACCACTATCAGATTACAGCCATAATGGAGACTAGACATCTACCACCCCACTACCACTATCAGATTACAGCCATAATGGAGATTAGACATCTACCAACCCCACTACCACTATCAGATTACAGCCATAAAGGAGACCAGACATCTACCACCCCACTACCACTATCAGATTACAGCCATAAAGGAGACTAGACATCTACCAACCCACTACCACTATCAGATTACAGCCATAAAGGAGACTAGACATCTACCACCCACCTACCACTATCAGATTACAGACATAAAGGAGACTAGACATCTACCACCCCACTACCACTATCAGATTACAGCCATAATGGAGACTAGGCATCTACCACCCCACTACCACTATCAGATTACAGCCATAATTGAGACTAGACATCTACCACCCCACTACCACTGCCAGATTACAGCCATAAGGGAGATGAGACATCTACCACCCCACTACCACTATCAGATTACAGCCATAAAGGAGACTAGACATCTACCACCTCACTACCACTATCAGATTACAGCCATAATGGAGACTAGACATCTACCACCCCACTACCACTATCAGATTAGAGCCATAATGGAGATTAGACATCTACCAACCCACTACCACTATCAGATTAGAGCCATAATGGAGATTAGACATCTACCAACCCCACTACCACTATCAGATTACAGCCATAAAGGAGACCAGACATCTACCACCCCACTACCACTATCAGATTACAGCCATAAAGGAGACTAGACATCTACCAGCCCACTACCACTATCAGATTACAGCCATAATGGAGACTAGACATCTACCACCCCACTACCACTATCAGATTACAGCCATAAAAGAGACTAGACATCTACCAACCCACTACCACTATCAGATTACAGCCATAAAGGAGACTAGACATCTACCACCCCACTACCACTATCAGATTACAGACATAAAGGAGACTAGACATCTACCACCCCACTACCACTATCAGATTACAGCCATAAAATAGACTAGACATCTACCAACCCACTACCACTATCAGATTACAGCCATAAAGGAGACTTGACATCTACCAACCCCACTACCACTATCAGATTACAGCCATAAAGGAGACTGGACATCTACCAACCCACTACCACTATCAGATTACAGCCATAAAGGAGACTAGACATCTACCAACCCACTACCACTATCAGATTACAGACATAAAGGAGACTAGACATCTACCAACCCACTACCACTATCTGATTACAGCCATAAAGGAGACTTGACATCTACCAACCCCACTATCACTATCAGATTACAGCCATAAAGGAGACTGGACATCTACCAACCCACTACCACTATCAGATTACAGCCATAAAGGAGACTAGACATCTACCAACCCACTACCACTGTCAGATTAGAGCCATAAGGGAGACTAGACATCTACCACCCCACTACCACTATCAGATTACAGACATAAAGGAGACTAGACATCTACCAACCCCACTACCACTATCAGATTACAGCCATAAAGGAGACTAGACATCTACCAACCCACTACCACTATCAGATTACAGCCATAATGGAGACTAGACATCTACCAACCCACTACCACTATCAGATTACAGACATAAAGGAGACTAGACATCTACCAACCCACTACCACTGTCAGATTAGAGCCATAAGGGAGACTAGACATCTACCACCCCACTACCACTATCAGATTACAGACATAAAGGAGACTAGACATCTACCAACCCCACTACCACTATCAGATTACAGCCATAAAGGAGACTTGACATCTACCACCCCACTACCACTATCAGATTAGAGCCATAATGGAGACTAGACATCTACCAACCCCACTACCACTGTCAGATTAGAGCCATAAGGGAGACTAGACATCTACCACCCCACTACCACTATCAGATTACAGCCATAAAGGAGACTTGACATCTACCAACCCCACTACCACTATCAGATTACAGCCATAAAGGAGACTAGACATCTACCAACCCACTACCACTATCAGATTACAGCCATAAAGGAGACTAGACATCTACCAACCCACTACCACTGTCAGATTAGAGCCATAAGGGAGACTAGACATCTACCACCCCACTACCACTATCAGATTACAGACATAATGGAGACTAGACATCTACCAACCCCACTACCACTATCAGATTACAGCCATAAAGGAGACTTGACATCTACCAACCCACTACCACTATCAGATTACAGCCATAAAGGAGACTAGACATCTACCAACCCACTACCACTATCAGATTACAGACATAAAGGAGACTAGACATCTACCACCCCACTACCACTATCAGATTACAACCATAAAATAGACTAGACATCTACCAACCCACTACCACTATCAGATTACAGCCATAAAGGAGACTAGACATCTACCACCCCACTACCACTATCAGATTACAGACATAAAGGAGACTAGACATCTACCACCCCACTACCACTATCAGATTACAGCCATAATGGAGACTAGGCATCTACCACCCCACTACCACTATCAGATTACAGCCATAATTTAGACTAGACATCTACCACCCCACTACCACTGCCAGATTACAGCCATAAGGGAGATGAGACATCTACCACCCCACTACCACTATCAGATTACAGCCATAAAGGAGACTAGACATCTACCACCTCACTACCACTATCAGATTACAGCCATAAT
>NW_027260931.1:0-12500 GCF_045791955.1 Oncorhynchus clarkii lewisi
AGAATGAGGTGTAGAATGAGTTGTAGAATGAGTTGTAGAATGAGTTGTAGAAGGTGTAGAAGGAGTTGTAGAATGAGTTTTAGAATGAGGTGTAGAATGAGGTGTAGAATGAGGTGTAGAATGAGGTGTTTTAGAATGAGTTGTTTCAGAATGAGTTGTTTTAAAATGAGTTGTAGAATGAGCTGCTTTAGAATGAGTTGTAGAATGAGTTGTAGAATGAGGTGTAGAATGAGCTGTAGAATGAGGTGTAGAATGAGCTGTAGAATGAGTTGTAGAATGAGCTGTAGAATGAGTTGTAGAATGAGGTGTAGAATGAGGTGTAGAATGAGCTGTAGAATGAGGTGTAGAATGAGCTGTAGAATGAGTTGTAGAATGAGCTGTAGAATGAGTTGTAGAATGAGCTGTAGAATGAGTTGTAGAATGAGGTGTAGAATGAGTTTTAGAATGAGTTGTAGAATGAGTTGTAGAATGAGTTGTTTTAGAATGAGTTGTTTTAGAATGAGTTGTAGAATGAGGTGTAGAATGAGTCGTATAATGAGTTGTATAATGAGGTGTAGAATGAGTTGTAGAATGAGTCGTAGAATGAGTTCCAGAATGAGGTGTAGAATGAGTTCCGGAATGAGTTGTAGAATGAGTTGTAGAATGAGTTCCAGAATGAGGTGTAGAATGAGTTGTAGAATGAGGTGTAGAATGAGGTGTATAATTAGTTGTTTTAGAATGAGTTGTTTTAGAATGAGGTGTAGAATGAGTTGTAGAATGAGGTGTAGAATGAGTTTCAGAATGAGTTGTAGAATGAGTTATTTTAGAATGTTGTAGAATGAGTTGTTTTAGAATGAGGTGTAGAATGAGGTGTAGAATGAGTTGTAGAATGAGGTGTAGAATGAGGTGTAGAATGAGTTGTAGAATGAGGTATAGAATGAGTTGTAGAATGAGGTGTAGAATGAGGTGTAGAATGAGTTGTTTTAGAATGAGTTCCAGCATGTGTTGTAGAATGAGGTGTAGAATGAGGTGTAGAATGAGGTGTAGAATGAGTCGTATAATGAGTTGTAGAATGAGTCGTAGAATGAGTTCCAGAATGAGGTGTAGAATGAGTTCCGGAATGAGTTCCAGAATGAGGTGTATAATGAGTTCCAGAATGAGTTGTAGAATGAGGTGTACAATGAGGTGTAGAATGAGGTGTAGAATTAGTTGTTTTAGAATGAGTTGTTTTAGAATGAGTTGTAGAATGAGGTGTAGAATGAGTTTCAGAATGAGTTGTAGAATGAGTTATTTTAGAATGTTGTAGAATGAGTTCTTTTAGAATTAGTTTTAGAATGAGGTGTAGAATGAGGTGTATAAAGAGGTGTAGAATGAGTTGTAGAATGAGGTGTAGAATGAGTTATAGAATGAGGTGTAGAATGAGTTGTAGAATGAACCTTAGAATGAGGTATAGAATGAGTTGTAGAATGAGGTGTAGAATGAGGTGTAGAATAGGTGTAGAATGAGTTGTAGAGTGAGGTGTAGAATGAGTTGTAGAATGAGTTGTTTTAGAATGAGTTGTAGAATGAGGTGTAGAATGAGGTGTAGAATGAGGTGTAGAATGAGGTATAGAATGAGTTGTAGAATGAGGTATAGAATGAGTTGTAGAATGAGTTATAGAATGAGGTGTAGAATAGGTGTAGAATGAGGTGTAGAATGAGGTGTACAATGAGTTGTAGAATGAGTCGTAGAATGCGTTCCAGAATGAGGTGTAGAATGAGGTGTAGAATGAGTTCCAGAATGAGTTCCAGAATGAGTTGTAGAATGAGTTCCAGAATGAGTTGCGATGATCAGATGTTCTCTATCTGTGGGCCAAGTCTCTCTCCTGGTCCATTTTCCCTCTCCATCCATCATCATTCACCCAAACCGGTCCACCAGCTGTCTTTACCACCCCCACCACGGCACTAGTTATATCTGTGGAGGGTGATCTTGGTAGATGGTACTGGACTACTGATTCACGTTGCCTAACCCTGGAGTTGATTTAGACTAGTGTTTCCCCAACCCGTTCCTCAACCCCTTCTCCTTAATGCAACCGCTGTGTCAGATTTCAAATCAACTTTACGGAAAAAGCACACCATGCAATAATCTGAGTACAGCGCTCAGACATAAAAAACAAGCCATACAGATACCCGCCATGTTGTGGAGTCAACAGAAGTCAGGAAATAGCATTATAAATATTCACTTACCTTTGATGATCTTCATCAGAATGCACTCCGAGGAATCCCAGTTCCACAATAAAAGTTTGTTTTGTTCGATAAAATCCATCATTTATGTCCAAATACCTCCTTTTTGTTCACGCGTTTAGTTCACAAATCCAAATTCGTGAGGCGCGAGCATTAGGTCCAGACGAAAAGTCAGTAGAAATATGTCAAACGATGTATAGAATCCATCTTTAGGATGTTTTTAACACACATCTTCAATAATGTTCCAATCGGAGAATTCCTTAGAAATGCAATGGAACGTAGGTCTCACTCACGGGCACACGCGTGATCAGCTCATGGCCTTTTGCCAGACCTCTGGTAGAAACAGCTCTCATTCGCCCCCACTTCACAGTAGAATCCTGAAACAAGGTTCTAAAGACTGTTGACATCTAGTGGAAGCCTTAGGAAGGAGTTGTAGAATGAGGTGTAGAATGAGTTTCAGAATGAGTTGTAGAATGAGTTATTTTAGAATGTTGTAGAATGAGTTGTTTTAGAATGAGGTGTAGAATGAGGTGTAGAATGAGTTGTAGAATGAGGTGTAGAATGAGGTGTAGAATGAGTTGTAGAATGAGGTATAGAATGAGTTGTAGAATGAGGTGTAGAATGAGGTGTAGAATGAGTTGTTTTAGAATGAGTTCCAGCATGTGTTGTAGAATGAGGTGTAGAATGAGGTGTAGAATGAGGTGTAGAATGAGTCGTATAATGAGTTGTAGAATGAGTCGTAGAATGAGTTCCAGAATGAGGTGTAGAATGAGTTCCGGAATGAGTTCCAGAATGAGGTGTATAATGAGTTCCAGAATGAGTTGTAGAATGAGGTGTACAATGAGGTGTAGAATGAGGTGTAGAATTAGTTGTTTTAGAATGAGTTGTTTTAGAATGAGTTGTAGAATGAGGTGTAGAATGAGTTTCAGAATGAGTTGTAGAATGAGTTATTTTAGAATGTTGTAGAATGAGTTCTTTTAGAATTAGTTTTAGAATGAGGTGTAGAATGAGGTGTATAAAGAGGTGTAGAATGAGTTGTAGAATGAGGTGTAGAATGAGTTATAGAATGAGGTGTAGAATGAGTTGTAGAATGAACCTTAGAATGAGGTATAGAATGAGTTGTAGAATGAGGTGTAGAATGAGGTGTAGAATAGGTGTAGAATGAGTTGTAGAGTGAGGTGTAGAATGAGTTGTAGAATGAGTTGTTTTAGAATGAGTTGTAGAATGAGGTGTAGAATGAGGTGTAGAATGAGGTGTAGAATGAGGTATAGAATGAGTTGTAGAATGAGGTATAGAATGAGTTGTAGAATGAGTTATAGAATGAGGTGTAGAATAGGTGTAGAATGAGGTGTAGAATGAGGTGTACAATGAGTTGTAGAATGAGTCGTAGAATGCGTTCCAGAATGAGGTGTAGAATGAGGTGTAGAATGAGTTCCAGAATGAGTTCCAGAATGAGTTGTAGAATGAGTTCCAGAATGAGTTGCGATGATCAGATGTTCTCTATCTGTGGGCCAAGTCTCTCTCCTGGTCCATTTTCCCTCTCCATCCATCATCATTCACCCAAACCGGTCCACCAGCTGTCTTTACCACCCCCACCACGGCACTAGTTATATCTGTGGAGGGTGATCTTGGTAGATGGTACTGGACTACTGATTCACGTTGCCTAACCCTGGAGTTGATTTAGACTAGTGTTTCCCCAACCCGTTCCTCAACCCCTTCTCCTTAATGCAACCGCTGTGTCAGATTTCAAATCAACTTTACGGAAAAAGCACACCATGCAATAATCTGAGTACAGCGCTCAGACATAAAAAACAAGCCATACAGATACCCGCCATGTTGTGGAGTCAACAGAAGTCAGGAAATAGCATTATAAATATTCACTTACCTTTGATGATCTTCATCAGAATGCACTCCGAGGAATCCCAGTTCCACAATAAAAGTTTGTTTTGTTCGATAAAATCCATCATTTATGTCCAAATACCTCCTTTTTGTTCACGCGTTTAGTTCACAAATCCAAATTCGTGAGGCGCGAGCATTAGGTCCAGACGAAAAGTCAGTAGAAATATGTCAAACGATGTATAGAATCCATCTTTAGGATGTTTTTAACACACATCTTCAATAATGTTCCAATCGGAGAATTCCTTAGAAATGCAATGGAACGTAGGTCTCACTCACGGGCACACGCGTGATCAGCTCATGGCCTTTTGCCAGACCTCTGGTAGAAACAGCTCTCATTCGCCCCCACTTCACAGTAGAATCCTGAAACAAGGTTCTAAAGACTGTTGACATCTAGTGGAAGCCTTAGGAAGTGCAATCGGACCAAATTTACACTGTATCTTGGATAGGCAAAGAGTTGAAAAACTACAAACCTCAGATTTCCCACTTCCTGGTTGGATTTTTATCTCAGGTTTTCACCTGCCATATGAGTTCTGTTATACTCACAGACATCATTTAAACAGTTTTAGAAACTTCAGAGTGTTTTCTATCCAAATCTACTAATAATTTGCATATCCTAGCATCTGGGTCTGAGTAGCAGGCAGTTTACTCTGGGCACCTTATTCATCCAAGCTACTCGATACTGCCCCCCAGCCATAAGAAGTTTAAGAAGCGCTAGTGGTGATGTCATAACAAGTTACTGTAAAGAGGTTCCATCAAGTGGTGATGTCATAACAAGTTACTGTAAAGAGGTTCCATCAAGTGGTGATGTCATAGAATGGAATTATTGAAACAATAAACATGAATACAGTGGACAGTAACGAGAAAGGAAAGGATTTACAACAGACACGTTCACTGTGCTGCCAAGGACAAGACAAGTAGTTATCAGGTGTCTACTGTAGCTCCCTGTATATAAAGTGTAATATTGTCTGGCTTGTCTGGCTTGCTGTCTACTGGCTTACTGCCTACTGGCTTACTGTCTACTGCCTTGCTGTGTGTCTGGCTTGCTGTCCACTGGCTTACTGTCTACTGGCTTACTGTCTACTGCCTTGCTGTGTGTCTGGCTTGCAGTCTACTGGCTTACTGTCTACTGGCTTACTGTCTACTGCCTTGCTGTGTGTCTGGCTTGCTGTGTGTCTGGCTTGCTGTGTGTCTGGCTTGCTGTGTGTCTGGCTTGCTGTGTGTCTGGCTCGCTGTGTGTCTGGCTCGCTGTGTGACTGGCTTGCTGTGTGTCTGGCTTGCTGTCTACTGGCTTGCTGTCTACTGGCTTGCTGTGTGTCTGGCTTGCTGTGTGTCTGGCTTGCTGTGTGTCTGGCTTGCTGTGTGTCTGGCTTGCTGTGTGTGTAAAAATAAGAAGTTTTAGCCAAGCTGTTCTCCGCTGCCTCATCTCAGACCTGTGGAAGGCAGGTGGGAGGGAGGGAGGGAGGGAGGGAGGGAGGGAGGGAGGGAGGGAGCGAGCGAGGGAGGAGGGGGGAGGGAGGGAGGGGGGGAAGGAAGTGCCTCATCTCAGACCTGTGGAAGGCAGGTGGGAATTTTAATGTCTCTGTGTGATGGCCGCTGGTGGGGAGTGGACAGACTCTGGAATGAGGAAATACAGGATACATCAGATCTTCAACTGAGGGAGGGAGGGAGGAGAGAGAGGGAGGAGAGGGAGGGAGGGAGGGAGGAGAGAGAGAGAGAGAGGGAGGGAGGGAGGGAGGGAGGGAGGGGGAGGGAGGGAGGGAGGGGGGGAGGAGAGAGAGGGAGGGAGGGAGGGAGGGAGGGAGGGAAAGGAAGGAAGGAAGGAAGGAAGGAAGGAAGGGAGGGAGGGAGGGAGGGAGGGAGGGAAGGGGTGAGGGAAGGGAGGGAAGGGAGGGAGGGAGGGAGGGAGGGAGGGGGGAGGGAGGGAGGGAGGGAGGGAGGGAGGAGAGGAGAGGGAGGGAGGGAAGGGGTGAGGGAAGGGAGGGTTATCTTCAATAATACAGTTTGTCCCTGCTATTATTTACAGCTTCTGAGAGTATTCAGTGATTGTGCTGTCTTCACTCTATCCTCCCTGCTGGGGAAGACAGGTGGAGGGAGGCAATCTGCAACACTTATTGTCATCTCCTGATAAAGCGTCAGAGGAAAGAAGGAACGAGAAAGAGAGAGAGATCAGGAGGAGGTGGGAAGGAGGTACTGATGGATGGATGGAGGGGAGAAGGGAGAGGAGGAGGGAGAGGAGGTACTGATGGATGGATGGAGGGGAGAAGGGAGAGGAGGAGGAAGGAGGTACTGATGGATGGATGGAGGGGAGAAGGGAGAGGAGGAGGAAGGAGGTACTGATGGATGGATGGAGGGGAGAAGGGAGAGGAGGAGGGAAGGAGGTACTGATGGATGGATGGAGGGGAGAAGGGAGAGGAGGAGGGAAGGAGGTACAGGTGGATGGATGGAGGGGAGAGGAGAAGGGAAAGAGGTACTGATGGATGGATGGATGGAGGGGAGAGGAGGAGGGAAGGAGGTACTGATGGATGGATGGAGAGGAGGAGGGAAGGAGGTACTGATGGATGGAGGGGAGAAGGGAGAGGAGGAGGGAAGGAGGTACTAATGGATGGAGGGGAGAGGAGGAGGGAAGGAGGTACTGATGGATGGATGGAGGGGAGAAGGGAGAGGAGGCGGGAAGGAGGTACTGATGGATGGATGGAGGGGAGAAGGGAGAGGAGGAGGGAAGGAGGTACTGATGGATGGAGGGGAGAGGAGGAGGGAAGGAGGTACTGATGGATGGATGGAAGGGAGAGGAGGAGGGAAGGAGGTACTGATGGATGGATGGATGGAAGGGAGAGGAGGAGGGAAGGAGGTACCGGTGGATGGAGGGGAGAGGAGGAGGGAAGGAGGTACTGATGGATGGATGGAAGGGAGAGGAGGAGGGAAGGAGGTACTGATGGATGGATGGAGGGGAGAGGAGGAGGGAAGGAGGTACTGATGGATGGATGGAGGGGAGAAGGGAGAGGAGGAGGGAAGGAGGTACTGATGGATGAAGGGCAGAGGAGGAGGGAAGGAGGTACTGATGGATGGATGGAGGGGAGAAGGGAGAGGAGGAGGGAAGGAGGTACTGATGGATGGAGGGGAGAGGAGGAGGGAAGGAGGTACTGATGGATGGATGGAGGGGAGAAGGGAGAGGAGGAGGAAGGAGGTACTGATGGATGGATGGAGGGGAGAAGGGAGAGGAGGAGGGAAGGAAGTACTGATGGATGGATGGAGGGGAGAAGGGAGAGGAGGAGGGAAGGAGGTACTGATGGATGGAGGGGAGAGGAGGAGGGAAGGAGGTACTGATGGATGGATGGAGAGGAGGAGGGAAGGAGGTACTGATGGATGGATGGATGGAGGGGAGAAGGGAGAGGAGGAGGGAAGGAGGTACAGGTGGATGGATGGAGGGGAGAGGAGAAGGGAAAGAGGTACTGATGGATGGATGGATGGAGGGGAGAGGAGGAGGGAAGGAGGTACTGATGGATGGATGGAAGGGAGAGGAGGAGGGAAGGAGGTACTGATGGATGGAGGGGAGAAGGGAGAGGAGGAGGGAAGGAGGTACTAATGGATGGAGGGGAGAGGAGGAGGGAAGGAGGTACTGATGGATGGAGGGGAGAAGGGAGAGGATGCAGGGGAGGGGTATAGAGAGATGCGGCAGGCAGCATTAGCGTACCAGGGTCGGTAGCGCCGTAGCGCTGACTTGGCCCGTTTTATAACTTCATGTAAATGTAAAACAGGAGAACTGTCACCTCATTTTATTCCACAATCTCTGTCTATGTTAATGATAAAATGGTTTACCTGACACACACACACACACACACACACACACACACACACACACAGCACTAACTCATGTGTAGAACACACTGTTGCTCAGGTTGCCATTAGCCTTGATGCTTTTCTCTACGGTAAAGCAATGGAACATGGCCAGTCTATGAACAGTCTATGAACAGTCTATGCACAGTCTATGAACAGTCTATGCACAGTCTATGAACAGTCTATGAACAGTATATGAACAGTCTATGCACAGTCTATGCACAGTCTATGAACAGTATATGAACAGTCTATGAACAGTCTATGAACAGTGTATGAACAGTCTATGAACAGTCTATTAACCATCTATGAACAGTATATGAACAGTATATGAACAGTATATGAACAGTCTGTAAACAGTCTATGAACAGTCTATGAACAGTATATGAACAGTCTATCAACAGTCTATGAACAGTATATGAACAATATATGAACAGTCTATGAACAGTCTATGAACCATCTATGAACAGTCTATGAACAGTATATGAACAGTCTATGACCAGTCTATGAACAGTCTATGAACAGTCTATGAACAGTCTATGAACAGTCTATAAACAGTCTATAAACAGTATATGAACAGTATATGAACAGTCTAACAGTCTATGAACAGTCTATGAACAGTCTAACAGTATATGAACAGTCTATGAACAGTCTATGAACAGTATATGAACAGTCTAACAGTACATGAACAGTCTATGAACAGTATATGAACAGTCTATGAACAGTATATGAACAGTCTAACAGTCTACGAACAGTCCTGACTGAACTATTGACCTCTAAATGGCTCCTGACTCCTGACTGAACTATTGACCTCTAAATGTCTCCTGACTGAACTCCTGACCTCTAAATGGCTCCTGACTGAACTCCTGACCTCTAAATGTCTCCTGACTGAACTCCTGACCTCTAAATGGCTCCTGACTGAACTCCTGACCTCTAAATGTCTCCTGACTGAACTCCTGACATCTAAATGTCTCCTGACTGAACTCCTGACCTCTAAATGTCTCCTGACTGATCTCCTGACCTCTAAATGGCTCCTGACTGAACTCCTGACCTCTAAATGATTCCTGACTGAACTCCTGACCTCTAAATGTCTCCTGACTAAACTCCTGACCTCTAAATGGCTCCTGACTGAACTCCTGACCTCTAAATGGCTCCTGACTGAACTCCTGACCTCTAAATGATTCCTGACTGAACTCCTGACCTCTAAATGTCTCCTGACTAAACTCCTGACCTCTAAATGTCTCCTGACTAAACTCCTGACCTCTAAATGTCTCCTGACTGAACTCCTGACCTCTAAATGTCTCCTGACTGATCTCCTGACCTCTAAATGTCTCCTGACTGAACTCCTGACCTCTAAATGTCTCCTGACTGAACTCCTGACCTCTAAATGTCTCCTGACTGAACTCCTGACCTCTAAATGTCTCCTGACTGAACTCCTGACCTCTAAATGGCTCCTGACTGAACTCCTGACCTCTAAATGTCTCCTGACTGAACTCCTGACCTCTAAATGTCTCCTGACTGAACTCCTGACCTCTAAATGATTACTGACTGAACTCCTGACCTCTAAATGTCTCCTGACTAAACTCCTGACCTCTAAATGTCTCCTGACTAAACTCCTGACCTCTAAATGTCTCCTGACTGAACTCCTGACCTCTAAATGTCTCCTGACTGATCTCCTGACCTCTAAATGTCTCCTGACTGAACTCCTGACCTCTAAATGGCTCCTGACTGAACTCCTGACCTCTAAATGGCTCCTGACCGAAATCCTGACCTCTAAATGTCTCCTGACTGAACTCCTGACCTCTAAATGGCTCCTGACTGAACTCCTGACCTCTAAATGTCTCCTGACTGAACTCCTGACCTCTAAATGTCTCCTGACTGAACTCCTGACCTCTAAATGTCTCCTGACTGAACTCCTGACCTCTAAATGATTCCTGACTGAACTCCTGACCTCTAAATGTCTCCTGACTGAACTCCTGACCTCTAAATGGCTCCTGACTGAACTCCTGACCTCTAAATGTCTCCTGACTGAACTCCTGACCTCTAAATGTCTCCTGACTGATCTCCTGACCTCTAAATGTCTCCTGACTGAACTCCTGACCTCTAAATTGCTCCTGACTGAACTCCTGACCTCTAAATGTCTCCTGACTGAACTCCTGACCTCTAAATGTCTCCTGACTGAACTCCTGACCTCTAAATGGCTCCTGACTGAACTCCTGACCTCTAAATGTCTCCTGACTGAACTCCTGACCTCTAAATGGCTCCTGACTGAACTCCTGACCTCTAAATGTCTCCTGACTCAGAGGAATGGAAGATTAGTGTACACACCAGGGATGTAACATACGGGACATCATTGTTACAGGACACAGCTAAATACAGCCAGTGGGGAATTAAAAACATCCCTCTCTCCCTCTTTATGTTCAACTGAATTGTAGATGAATTACATTTCAGAAACTGTCATCCTTTTTCACATGATTTGATATCTTTCTCGGTTTCAAGAGCAGAACCTACATGTGTCTGAGCTTGTAAATGTTACAGAATCATGTTGTGAATCATGCCCCTCTAGGAGTCACTTGGTCCAAACAAGCAGGAGTTGTGAATCATGCCCTTCTAGGAGTCACTTGGTCCAAACAAGCAAGAGTTGTGAATCATGCCCTTCTAGGAGTCAGGTTGTCCAATCAAGCAGGAGTTGTGAATCATCTCCTCTTAGAGTCACTTGGTCCAAACAAGCAGGAGTTGTGAATCACCTCCTCTAGGAGTCAGGTTGTCCAATCAAGCAGGAGTTGTGAATCATCTCCTCTAGGAGTCAGGTTGTCCAAACAAGCAGGAGTTGTGAATCATCTCCTCTAGGAGTCTGGTTGTCCAAACAAGCAGGAGTTGTGAATCATCTCCTCTAGGAGTCAGGTTGTCCAATCAAGCAGGAGTTGTGAATCATCTCCTCTAGGAGTCAGGTTGTCCAAACAAGCAGGAGTTGTGAATCATCTCCTCTAGGAGTCAGGTTGTCCAATCAAGCAGGAGTTGTGAATCATCTCCTCTAGGAGTCAGGTTGTCCAAACAAGCAGGAGTTGTGAATCATCTCCTCTAGGAGTCAGGTTGTCCAATCAAGCAGGAGTTGTGAATCATCTCCTCTAGGAGTCAGGTTGTCCAAACAAGCAGGAGTTGTGAATCATCTCCTCTAGGAGTCAGGTTGTCCAAACAAGCAGGAGTTGTGAATCATCTCCTCTAGGAGTCAGGTTGTCCAAACAAGCAGGAGTTGTGAATCATCTCCTCTAGGAGTCAGGTTGTCCAAACAAGCAGGAGTTGTGAATCATCTCCTCTAGGAGTCACTTGGTCCAAACAAGCAGGAGTTGTGAATCATCTCCTCTAGGAGTCAGGTTGTCCAAACCAGCAGGAGTTGTGAATCACCTCCTCTAGGAGTCAGGTTGTCCAATCAAGCAGGAGTTGTGAATCATCTCCTCTAGGAGTCAGGTTGTCCAAACAAGCAGGAGTTGTGAATCATCTCCTCGAGGAGTCAGGTTGTCCAAACAAGCAGGAGTTGTGAATCATCTCCTCTAGGAGTCAGGTTGTCCAATCAAGCAGGAGTTGTGAATCATCTCCTCTAGGAGTCACTTGGTCCAAACAAGCAGGAGTTGTGAATCATCTCCTCTAGGAGTCAGGTTGTCCAAACAAGCAGGAGTTGTGAATCATCTCCTCTAGGAGAGTTGTGGTTCCCAAGACATTTTCTTTCATATATTATTTCCTATTCTTATTTGGTTTCAACACAGGTCTTATGTCAGGGATGGGTTGGAAAATGGATTCCTTGTGAATTTAAATCAGCACAATTGATTGTATGCAAGTGATTCAGCATTATTTGGATGGACTTTCACTTTAGAAAGTCCCAGATATACCCAAATAAAGACCTTGGATCCTGAGGGAGAGACGGAGACGGAGAAGGAGGGAGGGAGGGAGGGAGAGAGAGAGAGAGAGAGAGAGAGAGGGAGAGGGAGGGAGGGAGGGAAAGGGAGAGACAGAGGGAGGGAGGGAGGGAGATGGAGAGAGAGAGAGAGACAGAGAGAGAGAGAGACAGAGAGAGAGACAGAGAGAGAGAGAGAGAGAGAGAGGGGGAGAGACAGAGAGGGAGTGAGGGAGTGAGGGAGAGAGAGAGAGAGAGATGAAAAGAGAGACAGAGAGAGACAGAGAGAGAGAGAGAGATGGAAAGAGAGACAGAGCGAGAGAGAGAGGGAGAGGGAGAGACAGAGAGGGAGGGAGGGAGAGAGAGAGAGAGATGGAAAGAGAGACAGAGAGAGAGACAGAGAGAGAGAGAAAGACGGAGGGAGGGAGGGAGGGAGGGAGGGAGGGAGAGAGAGAGAGAGAGAGACAGAGAGAGAGAGAAAGACGGAGGGAGGGAGGGAGAGAGGGAGGGAGGGAGAGAGAGAGAGAGAGAGAGAGAGAAACAGAGAGAGAGAGAAAGACGGAGGGAGGGAGGGAGGGAGAGAGAGAGATGGAGGTGGCTGCGGTGGTCTGGGATGTGTTTTGTTTGTTTGGGTAAACCTTCCTGGAAACCAAACAAAATAAAAGTTTAATTAACAA
>NW_027260931.1:17500-22500 GCF_045791955.1 Oncorhynchus clarkii lewisi
AGGGAGAACATTAAACATGATGACAGACTAAACATGATGACAGACTAACCAGGGAGGACACTAAACATGATGACAGACTAACCAGGGAGGACACTAAACATGATGACAGACTAACCAGGGAGAACACTAAACATGATGACAGACTAACCAGGGAGAACACTAATCATGATGACAGACTAACCAGGGAGAACATTAAACATGATGACAGACTAAACATGATGACAGACTAACCAGGGAGGACACTAAACATGATGACAGACTAACCAGGGAGAACACTAAACATGATGACAGACTAACCAGGGAGAACACTAAACATGATGACAGACTAACCAGGGAGAACATTAACATGATGACAGACTAACCAGGGAGGACACTAAACATGATGACAGACTAACCAGGGACAACACTAAACATGATGACAGACTAACCAGGGAGAACATTAAACATGATGACAGACTAAACATGATGACAGACTAACCAGGGAGGACACTAAACATGATGACAGACTAAACATGATGACATACTCTCCAGTGAGAACACTAAACATGATGACAGACTAACCAGGGAGGACACTAAACATGATGACAGACTAAACATGATGACAGACTGACCAGGGAGAACACCAAACATGATGACCGACTGACCAGGGAGAACACCAAACATGATGACAGACTAAACA
Source organism: Oncorhynchus clarkii lewisi (assembly GCF_045791955.1). Taxonomy (NCBI): domain Eukaryota; kingdom Metazoa; phylum Chordata; class Actinopteri; order Salmoniformes; family Salmonidae; genus Oncorhynchus; species Oncorhynchus clarkii. Next base: position 18,180 of record NW_027260931.1, read on the forward strand.
TGATGACAGACTAAACAGGGAGAACACTAAACATGATGACAGACTAAACATGATGACATACCCTCCAGGGAGGACACTAAACATGATGACAGACTAAACATGATGACAGACTAACCAGGGAGGACACTAAACATGATGACAGACTAACCAGGGAGAACACTAAACATGATGACAGACTAACCAGGGAGAACACTAATCATGATGACAGACTAAACATGATGACAGACTAACCAGGGAGAACACTAAACATGATGACAGACTGACCAGGGAGGACACTAAACATGATGACAGACTAACCAGGGAGAACTCTAAACATGATGACAGACTGACCAGGGAGAACACTCAACATGATGACAGACTAACCAGGGAGAACATTAAACATGATGACAGACTGACCAGGGAGAACTCTAAACATGATGACAGACTGACCAGGGAGAACACTCAACATGATGACAGACTAAACATGATGACAGACTAACCAGGGAGAACACTAAACATGATGACAGACTAACCAGGGAGAACACTAAACATGATGACAGACTAAACAGGGAGAACACTAAACATGATGACAGTCTAAACATGATGACAGACTAACCAGGGAGAACACTAAACATGATGACAGACTAACCAGGGAGGACACTAAACATGATGACAGACTAACCAGGGAGAACACTAAACATGATGACAGACTAACCAGGGAGAACACTAAACATGATGACAGACTAAACATGATGACATACTCTCCAGGGAGAACACTAAACATGATGACAGACTAACCAGGGAGAACACTAAACATGATGACAGACTAACCAGGGAGAACACTCAACATGATGACAGACTAACCAGGGAGGACACTAAACATGATGACAGACTAACCAGGGAGGACACTAAACATGATGACAGACTAACCAGGGAGAACACTCAACATGATGACAGACTAAACATGATGCCAGACTAAACAGGGAGAACACTAAACATGATGACAGACTAAACATGATGACAGACTAACCAGGGAGGACACTAAACATGATGACAGACTAAACAGGGAGAACACTCAACATGATGATAGACTAACCAGGGAGAACACTAAACATGATGACAGACTAAACATGATGCCAGACTAAACAGGGAGGACACTAAACATGATGACAGACTAACCAGGGAGACTGTTGTGGGACATGTTGTGGATACAGGGTCTGTGGTTGGTGAGGAAGGGGAGGTTTGAGGTTGTCCTGTAGTTGGTGAGGAAGGGATAGGTTTGAGGTTGTCCTGTAGTTGGTGAGGAAGGGGAGGTTTGTGGTTGTCCTGTAGTTGGTGAGGAAGGGGAGGTTTGAGGTTGTCCTGTAGTTGGTGAGGAAGGGGAGGTTTGAGGTTGTCCTGTAGTTGTTGAGAAAGGGGAGGTTTGAGGTTGTCCTGTAGTTGGTGAGGAAGGGGAGGTTTGAGGTAGTCCTGTAGTTGGTGAGGAAGGGGAGGTTTGAGGTAGTCCTGTAGTTGGTGAGGAACGGAAGGTTTGACTTAGCCCTGTAGTTGGTGAGGAAGGGGAGGTTTGAGGTTGTCCTGTTGTTGGGGAGATTTGAGGTTGTCCTGTAGTTGGTGAGGAAGGGGAGGTTTGAGGTTGTCCTGTAGTTGGTGAGGAAGGGGAGGTTTGAGGTTGTCCTGTAGTTGGTGAGGAAGGGGAGGTTTGAGGTAGTCCTGTAGTTGGGGAGGAAGGGGAGGTTTGAGGAAGTCCTGTAGTTGGTGAGGAAGGGGAGGTTTGAGGTTGTCCTGTAGTTGGTGAGGAAGGGGAGGTTTGAGGAAGTCCTGTAGTTGGTGAGGAAGGCGAGGTTTGAGGTAGTCCTGTAGTTGGTGAGGAAGGGGAGGTTTGAGGAAGTCGGTGAGGATCTCAGAGTCCAGGCCCTCTTTCTTCAGTATGGGAGTTACTGCCACAGTTTTCAATGGCAGATGTGAGTGATGCATTTCCAGTGTTGACCACCAAGGGGCAGAGAACAGGGAGGCTTTAACTAAGGCAGTGGGCATGGGATCAAGGGAGGAGAATAGGGAGGCTTTAACTAAGGCAGTGGGATCAAGGACAGAGAACAGGGAGGCTTTAACTAAGGCAGTGGGCATGGGATCAAGGGAGGAGAACAGGGAGGCTTTAACTAAGGCAGTGGGCATGGGATCAAGGGAGGGGAACAGGGAGGCTTTAACTAAGGCAGTGGGATCAAGGGAGGAGAACAGGGAGGCTTTAACTAAGGCAGTGGGCATGGGATAAAGGGAGGAGAACAGGGAGGCTTTAACTAAGGCAGTGGGCATGGGATCAAGGGAGGGGAACAGGGAGGCTTTAACTAAGGCAGTGGGATCAAGGGAGGAGAACAGGGAGGCTTTAACTAAGGCAGTGGGATCAAGGGAGGAGAACAGGGAGGCTTTAACTAAGGCAGTGGGATCAAGGACAGAGAACAGGTCGGCTTAAACTAAGGCAGTGGGCATGGGATCAAGGGAGGAGAACAGGGAGGCTTTAACTAAGGCAGTGGGCATGTGATCAAGGGAGGGACAGGGAGGCTTTAACTAAGCCGATGGGATCTAGGACAGAGAACAGGGAGGCTTTAACTAAGGCAGTGGGATCAAGAACAGAGAACAGGGAGGCTTTAACTAAGGCAGTGGGATCAAGGGAGGAGAACAGGTAGGCTTTAACTAAGGCAGTGGGCATGGGATCAAGGGAGGGGACAGGGAGGCTTTAACTAAGCCGATGGGATCAAGAACAGAGAACAGGGAGGCTTTAACTAAGGCAGTGGGATCAAGAACAGAGAACAGTGAGGCTTTAACTAAGGCAGTGGGATCAAGGGAGGAGAACAGGGAGGCTTTAACTAAGGCAGTGGGATCAAGGGAGGAGGACAGGTAGGCTTTAACTAAGGCAGTCGGGTCAAGGGAAAAGAACAGGGAGGCTTTAACTAAGGCAGTGGGCATGGGATCAAGGGAGGAGAACAGGTAGGCTTTAACTAAGGCAGTGGGGTCAAGGGAGGAGAACAGGGAGGCTTTAACTAAGGCAGTGGGCATGGGATCAAGGGAGGAGAACAGGTAGGCTTTAACTAAGGCAGTGGGGTCAAGGGAGGAGAACAGGGAGGCTTTAACTAAGGCAGTGGGCTTGGGATCAAGGGAGGAGAACAGGGATGCTTTAACTAAGGCAGTGGGATCAAGGGCAGAGAACAGGGAGGCTTTAACTAAGGCAGTGGGCTTGGGATCAAGGGAGGAGAACAGGTAGGCTTTAACTAAGGCAGTGGGCATGGGATCAAGGACAGAGAACAGGGAGGCTTTAACTAAGGCAGTGGGCATGGGATCAAGGGAGGAGAACGGGGAGGCTTTAACTAAGGCAGTGGGCATGGGATCAAGGGAGGAGAACAGGGAGGCTTTAACTAAGACAGTGGGCATGGGATCAAGGGCAGAGAACAGGGAGGCTTTAACTAAGGCAGTGGGATCAAGGGAGGAGAACAGGGAGGCTTTAACTAAGACAGTGTGCATGGGATCAAGGACAGAGAACAGGGAGGCTTTAACTAAGGCAGTGGGCATGGGATCAAGGGAGGAGAACAGGGAGGCTTTAACTAAGGCAGTGGGATCAAGGGCAGAGAACAGGGAGGCTTTAACTAAGGCAGTGGGCTTGGGATCAAGGGAGGAGAACAGGGAGGCTTTAACTAAGGCAGTGGGCATGGGATCAGGGGAGGAGAACAGGGAGGCTTTAACTAAGGCAGTGGGAATGGGATCAAGGGCAAAGAACAGAGAGGCTTTAACTAAGGCAGTGAACGGAGCACTTCGTGGTTTGGGATTTAGAAAAGACTTCAGTGATGATGGTCTCTTCCTCCCTTCCTCCTTCCTCCCTCCCTCCCTTCCTCTCTCTCGTTAACAAGGGAGAAAACTCTCTCCCTCCCTTCCTCCTTCCTTCATCCCTCCCTCCCTCCCCTCCTCTCTCTCATTAACAAGGGAGAAAACTCTCTCCCTCCCTTCCTCCTTCCTCCCTCCCCTCCTCTCTCTCGTTAACAAGGGAGAAAACTCTCTCCCTCCCTTCCTCCTTCCTCCCTCCCTCCCCTCCTCTCTCTCGTTAACAAGGGACAAAACTCTCTCCCTCCCTTCCTCCTTCCTCCCTCCCTCCCCTCCTCTCCTCGTTAACAAGGGAGAAAACTCTCTCCCTCCCTTCCTCCTTCCTTCCTCCCTCCCCTCCTCTCTCTCGTTAACAAGGGAGAAAACTCTCTCCCTCCCTTCCTCCTTCCTCCCTCCCTCCCCTCCTCTCTCTCGTTAACAAGGGAGAAAACTCTCACCCTCCCTTCCTCCTTCCTCCCTCCCTCCCCTCCTC
>NW_027260931.1:32500-50000 GCF_045791955.1 Oncorhynchus clarkii lewisi
CTCCCCTGTAACTATTCCCCAGGTCGTTGTCTAATCATTCCTCCTCTCCCCTGTAACTATTCCCCAGGTCGTTGTCTAATCATTCCTCCTCTCCCCTGTAACTGTTCCCCAGGTCGTTGTCTAATCATTCCTCCTCTCCCCTGTAACTATTCCCCAGGTCGTTGTCTAATCATTCCTCCTCTCCCCTGTAACTATTCCCCAGGTCGTTGTCTAATCATTCCTCCTCTCCCCTGTAACTATTCCCCAGGTCGTTGTCTAATAATTCCTCCTCTCCCCTGTAACTATTCCCCAGGTCGTTGTCTAATCATTCCTCCTCTCCCCTGTAACTATTCCCCAGGTCGTTGTCTAATCATTCCTCCTCTCCCCTTTAACTATTCCCCAGGGTGTTGTCTAATCATTCCTCCTCTCCCCTGTAACTATTCCCCAGGTCGTTGTCTAATCATTCCTCCTCTCCCCTGTAACTATTCCCCAGGTCGTTGTCTAATCATTCCTCCTCTCCCCTGTAACTATTCCCCAGGTCGTTGTCTAATCATTCCTCCTCTCCCCTGTAACTATTCCCCAGGTCGTTGTCTAATCATTCCTCCTCTCCCCTGTAACTATTCCCCAGGTCGTTGTCTAATCATTCCTCCTCTCCCCTGTAACTATTCCCCAGGTCGTTGTCTAATCATTCCTCCTCTCCCCTGTAACTATTCCCCAGGTCGTTGTCTAATCATTCCTCCTCTCCCCTGTAACTGTTCCCCAGGTCGTTGTCTAATCATTCCTCCTCTCCCCTGTAACTATTCCCCAGGTCGTTGTCTAATCATTCCTCCTCTCCCCTGTAACTATTCCCCAGGTCGTTGTCTAATCATTCCTCCTCTCCCCTGTAACTATTCCCCATGTCGTTGTCTAATCATTCCTCCTCTCCCCTGTAACTATTCCCCAGGTCGTTGTCTAATCATTCCTCCTCTCCCCTGTAACTATTCCCCAGGTCGTTGTCTAATCATTCCTCCTCTCCCCTGTAACTATTCCCCAGGTCGTTGTCTAATCATTCCTCCTCTCCCCTGTAACTATTCCCCAGGTCGTTGTCTAATCATTCCTCCTCTCCCCTGTAACTATTCCCCAGGTCGTTGTCTAATCATTCCTCCTCTCCCCTGTAACTATTCCCCAGGTCGTTGTCTAATCATTCCTCCTCTCCCCTGTAACTATTCCCCAGGTCGTTGTCTAATCATTCCTCCTCTCCCCTGTAACTATTCCCCAGGTCGTTGTCTAATCATTCCTCATCTCCCCTGTAACTATTCCCCAGGTCGTTGTCTAATCATTCCTCCTCTCCCCTGTAACTATTCCCCAGGTCGTTGTCTAATCATTCCTCATCTCCCCTGTAACTATTCCCCAGGTCGTTGTCTAATCATTCCTCCTCTCCCCTGTAACTATTCCCCAGGTCGTTGTCTAATCATTCCTTCTCTCCCCTGTAACTATTCCCCAGGTCGTTGTCTAATCATTCCTCCTCTCCCCTGTAATTATTCCCCAGGTCGTTGTCTAATCATTCCTCCTCTCCCCTGTAACTATTCCCCAGGTCGTTGTCTAATCATTCCTCCTCTCCCCTGTAACTATTCCCCAGGTCGTTGTCTAATCATTCCTCCTCTCCCCTGTAACTATTCCCCAGGTCGTTGTCTAATCATTCCTCCTCTCCCCTGTAACTATTCCCCAGGTCGTTGTCTAATCATTCCTCCTCTCCCCTGTAACTATTCCCCAGGTCGTTGCTGTAAATGAGAACGTGTTCTCAGTCAACTTACCTAGTTAAATAAATAAGTCACATTGGATATAAAGGTCTCTGTTAACCAGCGCTCCTCTAGGGGGGCTACTGGATATAAAGGTCTCTGTTAACCAGCGCTCCTGGAGGGGGGCTACTGGATATAAAGGTCTCTGTTAACCAGCGCTCCTCTAGGGGGGGGCTACTGGATATAAAGGTCTCTGTTAACCAGCGCTCCTGGAGGGGGGGCTACTGGATATAAAGGTCTCTGTTTAACCAGCGCTCCTGGAGGGGGGGCTACTGGATATAAAGGTCTCTGTTAACCAGCGCTCCTGGAGGGGGGGCTACTGGATATAAAGGTCTCTGTTAACCAGCGCTCCTCTAGGGGGGGCTACTGGATATAAAGGTCTCTGTTAACCAGCACTCCTCTAGGGGGGGCTACTGGATATAAAGGTCTCTGTTAACCAGCGCTCCTGGAGGGGGGCTACTGGATATAAAGGTCTCTGTTAACCAGCGCTCCTGGAGGGGGGGCTACTGGATATAAAGGTCTCTGTTAACCAGCGCTCCTCTAGGGGGGGCTACTGGATATAAAGGTCTCTGTTAACCAGCGCTCCTGGAGGGGGGGGCTACTGGATATAAAGGTCTCTGTTAACCAGCGCTACTCTAGGGGGGGCTACTGGATATAAAGGTCTCTGTTAACCAGCGCTCCTGGAGGGGGGGCTACTGGATATAAAGGTCTCTGTTAACCAGCGCTCCTCTAGGGGGGGGGCTACTGGATATAAAGGTCTCTGTTAACCAGCGCTCCTGGAGGGGGGGCTACTGGATATAAAGGTCTCTGTTAACCAGCGCTCCTGTAGGGGGGGCTACTGGATATAAAGGTCTCTGTTAACCAGCGCTCCTGGAGGGGGGGCTACTGGATATAAAGGTCTCTGTTAACCAGCACTCCTGGAGGGGGGGCTACTGGATATAAAGGTCTCTGTTAACCAGCGCTCCTGGAGGGGGGGCTACTGGATATAAAGGTCTCTGTTAACCAGCGCTCCTCTAGGGGGGGGCTACTGGATATAAAGGTCTCTGTTAACCAGCACTCCTGGAGGGGGGGCTACTGGATATAAAGGTCTCTGTTAACCAGCGCTCCTGGAGGGGGGGCTACTGGATATAAAGGTCTCTGTTAACCAGCGCTCCTGGAGGGGGGGCTACTGGATATAAAGGTCTCTGTTAACCAGCGCTCCTCTAGGGGGGGCTACTGGATATAAAGGTCTCTGTTAACCAGCGCTCCTGGAGGGGGGGCTACTGGATATAAAGGTCTCTGTTAACCAGCGCTCCTCTAGGGGGGGCTACTGGATATAAAGGTCTCTGCTAACCAGCGCTCCTGGAGGGGGGCCTGGAGGGGGGCTACTGCATGCCTTATTTTGCTCCCACCCTGTTGTAAGTGAAGTCATTGTGGGCGTGTCCTCACCAGGACCAGGAACAGTCGGGCTACTCATCGACCCGTACCAAGGCCCCGGGCGTCGTCGTGACCGGTCTCAAGCCCTCCACCGTGTACGTGTTCCACGTGCGCGCTCGCACCGCCGCAGGCTTCAGCGCTTACAGCAACACGGTTCACTTCTCCACCGGGGACGAGTGTGAGGACGCGCACGTGTGTGTGTGTGTTTCTGTGTGTGTGTGTGTGTGTTTCAGTGTGTACGTGTTTGTGTGTTACTCAGTGTGTGTGTGTGTATCTCAGTGTGTGTAGTTCTAAGTTGTGTGCTTGTCTCAGTGTGTGTATCTCAGTGTGTGTATCTCAGTGTGTGTATCTCAGTGTGTGCTTGTCTCAGTGTGTGTATCTCAGTGTGTGTATCTCAGTGTGTGTATCTCAGTGTGTGTATCTCAGTGTGTGCTTGTCTCAGTGTATCTCAGTGTGTGTAGTACTAAGTTGTGTGCTTGTCTCAGTGTGTGTGTCTCAGTGTGTGTGTGTCTCAGTGTGTGTGTGTCTCAGTGTGTGTGTGTCTCAGTGTGTGCTTGTCTCAGTCTGTCTCAGTGTGTGTGTGTGTCTCAGTGTGTGTAGTACTAAGTTGTGTGCTTGTCTCAGTGTGTGCATCTCATTGTGTGTGTGTCTCAGTGTGTGTGTGTCTCAGTGTGTGTGTGTCTCAGTGTGTGCTTGTGTCAGTGTATCTCAGTGTGTGTATCTCAGAATGTGTGTGTCTCAGTGTGTGTGTGTCTCAGTGTGTGTGTGTCTCAGTGTGTGTGTGTCTCAGTGTGTGTGTATCTCAGTGTGTGTGTATCTCAGTGTGTGTATCTCAGTATGTGTGTGTCTCAGTGTGTGTGTCTCAGTGTGTATCTCAGTATGTGTGTGTCTCAGTGTGTGTGTCTCAGTGTGTGTCTCAGTGTGTGTGTATCTCAGTGTGTGTGTATCTCGGTGTGTGTAGTACTAAGTTGTGTGCTTGTCTCAGTGTGTCTCAGTGTGTGTATCTCAGTGTGTGTGTGTATCTCAGTGTGTGTAGTACTAAGTTGTGTGCTTGTCTCAGTGTGTCTCAGTGTGTGTATCTCAGTGTGTGTGTATCTCAGTGTGTGTGTATCTCAGTGTGTGTGAATCTCAGTGTGTGTGTATCTCAGTGTGTGTAGTACTAAGTTGTGTGCTTGTCTCAGTGTGTCTCAGTGTGTCTCAGTGTGTGTGTATCTCAGTGTTTGTATCTCAGTGTGTGCAGTACTAAGTTGTGTGCTTGTCTCAGTGTGTCTCAGTGTGTGTGTGTCTCAGTGTGTGCTTGTCTCAGTGTGTGCAGTACTAAGTTGTATGCTTGTCTCAGTGTGTGTGTATCTCAGTGTGTGTCTCTCAGTGTGTGTGTCTCAGTGTGTGTGTGTCTCAGTGTGTGTGTGTCTCAGTGTGTGTGTATCTCAGTGTGTGTGTATCTCAGTGTGTGTGTATCTCAGTGTGTGTGTATCTCAGTGTGTGCAGTACTAAGTTGTATGCTTGTCTCAGTGTGTGTGTATCTCAGTGTGTGTCTCTCAGTGTGTGTGTCTCAGTGTGTGTGTATCTCAGTGTGTGTGTATCTCAGTGTGTGCAGTACTAAGTTGTGTGCTTGTCTCAGTGTGTGTGTATCTCAGTGTGTGTAGTTCTAAGTTGTATGCTTGTCTCAGTGTATCTCAGTGTGTGTAGTACTAAGTTGTGTGCTTGTCTCTCTCTGCTCTGGCCCGTAACAGACTCAGGCATGGCAGCTGACCAGGGGCAGGTGCTCGTGGTTGTCACGGCAGCCGTGGGTGGGTTCTCCCTGCTCATCATCCTCACCCTCTTCTTCCTCATCACCGGACGGTAAGGGACATCCCCACTCCTTAGTAGTACACAACATACTTCTGAAGTAATACTTATGCCCCCCTCTCTCTCAATTCAGTGTGCCCTTAGGTTGCCTTGACAACATACTTCTGAAGTAATACTTATGCCCCCCTCCCTCTCAATTCAATGTGCCCTTAGGTTGCCTTGACAACATACTTCTGAAGTAATACTTATGCCCCTCTCTCTCTCTCAATTCAATGTACCCTTAGGTTGCCTTGACAACATACTTCTGAAGTAATACTTAATGTCCCCCTCTCTCTCAATTCAATTCAATTCAAGGGGCTGTAACCTTTCTGGTGCAGACGTTCTGCTAGCGACCTCGACAAAAACGTTATAATAATAGTACCGGTAAAGTTATAATAATAGAACCGGTTATAATAATAGAACCGGTAAAGTTATAATAATAGAACCGGTAAAGTTATAATAATAGTACCGGTAAAGTTATAATAATAGAACCGGTAAAGTTATAATAATAGAACCGGTAAAGTTATAATAATAGAACCGGTAAAGTTATAATAATAGAACCGGTAAAGTTATAATAATAGAACCGGTAAAGTTATAATAATAGAACCGGTAAAGTTATAATAATAGTACCGGTAAAGTTATAATAATAGTACCGGTAAAGTTATAATAATAGTACCGGTAAAGTTATAATAATAGAACCGGTAAAGTTATAATAATAGTACCGGTAAAGTTATAATAATAGTACCGGTTATAATAATAGAACCGGTAAAGTTATAATAATAGAACCGGTAAAATTATAATAATAGTAGCGGTAAAGTTATAATAATAGTACCGGTAAAGTTATAATAATAGTAGCGGTAAAGTTATAATAATAGTACCGGTAAAGTTATAATAATAGTACCGGTAGAGTTATAATAATAGAACCGGTTATAATAATAGTACCGGTAAAGTTATAATAATAGTACCGGTAAAGTTATAATAATAGAACCGGTTATAATAATAGTACCGGTAAAGTTATAATAATAGTACCGGTTATAATAATAGAACCGGTAAAGTTATAATAATAGTACCGGTAAAGTTATAATAATAGTACCGGTAAAGTTATAATAATAGTAGCGGTAAAGTTATAATAATAGTACCGGTAGAGTTATAATAATAGCACCGGTAAAGTTATAATAATAGAACCGGTTATAATAATAGTACCGGTAAAGTTATAATAATAGTACCGGTAAAGTTATAATAATAGAACCGGTTATAATAATAGTACCGGTAAAGTTATAATAATAGTACCGGTAAAGTTATAATAATAGAACCGGTTATAATAATAGTACCGGTAAAGTTATAATAATAGTACCGGTAAAGTTATAATAATAGAACCGGTTATAATAATGGAACCGGTAAAGTTATAATAATAGAACCGGTAAAGTTATAATAATAGTACCGGTAAAGTTATAATAATAGAACCGGTAAAGTTATAATAATAGAACCGGTAAAGTTATAATAATAGTACCGGTAAAGTTATAATAATAGAACCGGTAAAGTTATAATAATAGAACCGGTAAAGTTATAATAATAGAACCGGTAAAGTTATAATAATAATACCGGTAAAGTTATAATAATAGAACCGGTAAAGATATAATAATAGAACCGGTAAAGTTATAATAATAGAACCGGTAAAGTTATAATAATAGAACCTGGTAAAGTTATAATAATAGAACCGGTAAAGTTATAATAATAGTACCGGTAAAGTTATAATAATAGTACCGGTAAAGTTATAATAATAGAACCGGTAAAGTTATAATAATAGAACCGGTAAAGTTATAATAATAGTACCGGTAAAGTTATAATAATAGAACCGGTAAAGTTATAATAATAGAACCGGTAAAGTTATAATAATAGTACCGGTAAAGTTATAATAATAGAACCGGTAAAGTTATAATAATAGAACCGGTAAAGTTATAATAATAGAACCGGTAAAGTTATAATAATAGAACCGGTAAAGTTATAATAATAGAACCGGTAAAGTTATAATAATAGTACCGGTAGAGTTATAATAATAGTACCGGTAGAGTTATAATAATAGAACCGGTTATAATAATAGTACCGGTAAAGTTATAATAATAGTAGCGGTAAAGTTATAAAAATAGTACCGGTAGAGTTATAATAATAGTACCGGTAAAGTTATAATAATAGAACCGGTTATAATAATAGTACAGGTAAAGTTATAATAATAGTACCGGTAAAGTTATAATAATAGAACCGGTTATAATAATAGTACCGGTAAAGTTATAATAATAGTACCGGTAAAGTTATAATAATAGAACCGGTTATAATAATAGTACCGGTAAAGTTATAATAATAGAATCGGTAAAGTTATAATAATAGAACCGGTAAAGTTATAATAATAGAACCGGTAAAGTTATAATAATAGTAGCGGTAAAGTTATAATAATAGAACCGGTAAAGTTATAATAATAGAACCGGTAAAGTTATAATAATAGTACCGGTAAAGTTATAATAATAGAACCGGTAAAGATATAATAATAGAACCGGTAAAGTTATAATAATAGAACCGGTAAAGTTATAATAATAGAACCTGGTAAAGTTATAATAATAGAACCGGTAAAGTTATAATAATAGTACCGGTAAAGTTATAATAATAGTACCGGTAAAGTTATAATAATAGAACCGGTAAAGTTATAATAATAGAACCGGTAAAGTTATAATAATAGTACCGGTAAAGTTATAATAATAGAACCGGTAAAGTTATAATAATAGTACCGGTAAAGTTATAATAATAGAACCGGTAAAGTTATAATAATAGAACCGGTAAAGTTATAATAATAGTACCGGTAAAGTTATAATAATAGAACCGGTAAAGTTATAATAATAGAACCGGTAAAGTTATAATAATAGAACCGGTAAAGTTATAATAATAGAACCGGTAAAGTTATAATAATAGAACCGGTAAAGTTATAATAATAGTACCGGTAGAGTTATAATAATAGTACCGGTAGAGTTATAATAATAGAACCGGTTATAATAATAGTACCGGTAAAGTTATAATAATAGTAGCGGTAAAGTTATAATAATAGTACCGGTAGAGTTATAATAATAGTACCGGTAAAGTTATAATAATAGAACCGGTTATAATAATAGTACCGGTAAAGTTATAATAATAGTACCGGTAAAGTTATAATAATAGAACCGGTTATAATAATAGTACCGGTAAAGTTATAATAATAGTACCGGTAAAGTTATAATAATAGAACCGGTTATAATAATAGTACCGGTAAAGTTATAATAATAGAACCGGTAAAGTTATAATAATAGAACCGGTAAAGTTATAATAATAGAACCGGTAAAGTTACAATAATAGTACCGGTTATAATAATAGAACCGGTAAAGTTATAATAATAGTACCGGTAAAGTTATAATAATAGAACCGGTAAGTTATAATAATAGAACCGGTAAAGTTATAATAATAGAACCGGTAAAGTTATAATAATAGAACCGGTAAAGTTATAATAATAGAACCGGTAAAGTTATAATAATAGAACCGGTAAAGTTATAATAATAGAACCGGTAAAGTTATAATAATACTACCGTTAAAGTTATAATAATAGTACCGGTAAAGTTATAATAATAGTACCGGTAAAGTTATAATAATAGTACCGGTAAAGTTATAATAATAGTACCGGTAAAGTTATAATAATAGAACCGGTAAAGTTATAATAATAGAACCGGTAAAGTTATAATAATAGAACCGGTAAAGTTATAATAATAGAACCGGTAAAGTTATAATAATAGAACCGGTAAAGTTATAATAATAGAACCGGTAAAGTTATAATAATAGAACCGGTAAAGTTATAATAATAGTACCGGTAAAGTTATAATAATAGAACCGGTAAAGTTATAATAATACTACCGTTAAAGTTATAATAATAGAACCGGTAAAGTTATAATAATAGAACCGGTAAAGTTATAATAATAGAACCGGTAAAGTTATAATAATAGTACCGGTAAAGTTATAATAATAGAACCGGTAAAGTTATAATAATGGTACCGGTAAAGTTATAATAATAGTACCGGTAAAGTTATAATAATAGTACCGGTAAAGTTATAATAATAGTAGCGGTAAAGTTATAATAATAGTACCGGTAAAGTTATAATAATAGTAGCGGTAAAGTTATAATAATAGTACCGGTAAAGTTATAATAATAGTAGCGGTAAAGTTCGTCGAAACATGTCAAACGATGTTTATAGTTAATCCTCACGTTGTCAATTATCTAGATAATCGATAATATTTCAACCGGACAACAGCGTATTCAATAGAATGGAAACAACAAAGGGCCACGCCCGCAAACCAGCTCTGCATTCGTCCTCAGTCCACTGACAAAAAGGGTCTCATTCTTCTTCATTTTTTCAGAAAACGAGCCTTAAACCATGTCTAAAGACTGTTGACCTCTAGTGGAAGCCCTAGGAACTGCAATCTGGGTCCTAACCCATTAGACACGGTACAGGCATTCAATTGAAAATTCCCCACATCAAAGAAATCCCACTTCCTGGATGGATTTTCCTCAGGTGTTATTATTTTATTATATTATTTTAACAGTTTTGGAAACTTTAGAGTGTTTTCTATCCAAATCTACCAATTATATGCATATCCTAGCTTCTGGGCCTGAGTAACATGCAGTTTACTTTGGGCACGCTTCTCATCCAGACGTCGAAATACTGCCCTCTACCCAAGAGGCCATAAGAAGATTTATTGGCATGGGAAACATATGTTATTAACATTTCCAAATAAAGTGCAATAGATTATATACAAAATTGAAATAAACAATAAAAAATGAACAGTAAACATTACACTCACAGAAGTTCCACAAGAATAAAGACTTTTCAAATGTCATATTATGTCTATATACAGTGTTGTAATGATGTGCAAATAGTTAATGTACAAAAGGGGAAATAAATCAACATAAATATGGGTTGTATTTACAATGGTGTTTGTTCTTCACTGGTTGCACCTTTTCTCGTGGCAACAGGTCACAAATCTTGCTGCTGTGATGTCACACTGTGGAATTTCACCCAGTAGATATGGGAGTTTATCAAAATTGGATTTGTTTTCAAATTCTTTGTGGATCTGTGTAATCTGAGGGAAATATGGTGTCTCTAATATGGTCATACATTGGGCAGGAGGTTAGGGAGTGCAGCTCAGTTTCCACCTCATTTTGTGGGCAGTGTGCACATAGCCTGTCTTCTCTTGAGAGCCATGTCTGCCTACGGCGGCCTTTCTCAATAGCAAGGCTATGCTCACTAAGTCTGTACATAGTCAAAGCTTTCCTTAAGTTTGGGTCGGTCACAGTGGTCAGGTATTCTGCCAATCTCTGTTTAGGGCCAAATATCATTCTAGTTTGCTCAGTTTTTTTTGTTAATTCTTTCCAATTTGTCTACTAATTATCTTTTTGTTTTCTCGTGATTTGGTTGGTGTCTGATTGTGTTGCTGTCCTGGGGCTCTGTAGGGTGTGTTTGTGTATGTGAACAGAGCCCCAGGACTCACTCTCTCCCTCTCCCTCGCCATCTCTCTTCTCTCCCCTCTCTCTTCAACATTCCTCTTTCTCTCCCTTTCCCTCCCTCTCCCACTTCCTCCCCCTCTCTCTCCTCTCCTCTCCTCTCTTCCCGCTCCTCCCCTCTCTCCCCCACCACTCCTCTCCCCTCTCTCTCTCTCTCTCTCTCTCCCTCCCCCTCCTCTCTCATTATTCCTGAGTGTGATTCAGTTCAAATCGGTTCAACCAGGCAGGTTTTAATGGACCCCCCCACATCCGCCAAACTGTCCTTCTCATTTTCCCATTGGCTGGGACACTTTTATGCCTAATTACCCTGCATGCAATCCAGCTGCTGGCTGCTGGCTGTCTGGTTGTGTCCTCTCATTGGTTACTCCCCTGTCTGTCTGTAGCTAGAGTGTATGAACTCTGACAGGAGGCTCAGATTGGGACTGGGCTACGACAGAGGATGAGTCCCAAATGGGACACTGACGGGAGGCTCAGATTGGGACTGGGCTACGACAGAGGATGAGTCCCAAATGGGACGCTGACGGGAGGCTCAGATTGGGACTGGGCTACGACAGAGGATGAGTCCCAAATGGGACGCTGACGGGAGGCTCAGATTGGGACTGGGCTACGACAGAGGATGAGTCCCGAATGGGACACTGACGGGAGGCTCAGATTGGGACTGGGCTACGACAGAGGATGAGTCCCAAATGAACACCAATAGTGCACTACTTTTGGTTTCAGCCCATATGTTGTGGTGGACAACTCCACTGTACTCCCTGCATCCTGGTCCACTTCCTGCCCGACGAGATGTTCAGTCATTGCATTGCATCAACCAATGGTTGCATGCCACATCATCAACTGTGCAGTCAGGCATCAGAGCAGTTAATCTATCCAGGTGTTGTGAGATCTGACACGTGTCTGTAATGTAGCCAGACAGGAACCTCAAACTGATGTGTGTCTGTACTGTAGCCAGACAGGAACCTCTACCTGACATGTGTCTGTAATGTAGCCAGACAGGAACCTCTACCTGTCTGTAATGTAGCCAGACAGGAACCTCTACCTGTCTGTAATGTAGCCAGACAGGACACTCTACCTGTCTGTAATGTAGCCAGACAGGAACCTCTACCTGTCTGTAATATAGTCAGACAGGAACCTATATCTGACATGTGTCTGTAATGTAGCCAGACAGGAACCTCTACCTGACATGTGTCTGTAATGTAGCCAGACAGGAACCTTTACCTGACGTGTAGCCAGACAGGAACCTCTACCTGATGTGTAGCCAGACAGGAACCTCTACCTGACATGTGTCTATAATGTAGCCAGACAGGAACCTCTACCTGACATGTGTCTGTAATGTAGCCAGACAGGAACCTCTACCTGACATGTGTCTGTAATGTAGCCAGACAGGAACCTCTACCTGACATGTGTCTGTAATGTAGCCAGACAGGAACCTCTACCTGACATGTGTCTGTAATGTAGCCAGACAGGAACCTTTACCTGACGTGTAGCTAGACAGGAACCTCTACCTGATGTGTAGCCAGACAGGAACCTCTACCTGACATGTGTCTATAATGTAGCCAGACAGGAACCTCTACCTGACATGTGTCTGTAATGTATCCAGACAGGAACCTCTACCTGACATGTGTCTGTAATGTAGCCAGACAGGAACCTCTACCTGACATGTGTCTGTAATGTAGCCAGACAGGAACCTCTACCTGACATGTGTCTGTAATGTAGCCAGACAGGAACCTTTATCTGACGTGTAGCCAGACAGGAACCTCTACCTGATGTGTAGCCAGACAGGAACCTCTACCTGACACGTTTCTGTAATGTAGCCAGACAGGAACCTCTACCTGACATGTGTCTGTAATGTAGCCAGACAGGAACCTCTACCTGTCTGTAATGTAGCCAGACAGGAACCTCTATCTGTCTGTAATGTAGCCAGACAGGAACCTCTACCTGTCTGTAATGTAGCCAGACAGGAACCTCTACCTGACACGTTTCTGTAATGTAGCCAGACAGGACACTCTTCCTGTCTGTAATGTAGCCAGACAGGAACCTCTACCTGACGTGTGTCTGTAATGTAGCCAGACAGGAACCTCTAGCTGTCTGTAATGTAGCCAGACAGGAACCTCTACCTGTCTGTAATGTAGTCAGACAGGAACCTCTACCTGTCTGTAATGTAGCCAGACAGGAACCTGACATCGTCCGCTGTGTGTCTCTCTCCTGGTCCAGGTGTCAGGTGTTCATCAAGGCTAAGATGCAGTCAGACGATAAGAGGAGGGCTCACTTTCAGAACGTGCTTCCTTTCCCTGGTATCAAGACGTATGTGGATCCTGACACATATGAAGACCCAACGCAGGCTGTCCACGAGTTCACCAAGGAGATAGATCCTTCTAGAATACGCATCGAGAGGGTGATAGGAGCAGGTACCGAGACACACACACACACACACACACACACACACACAGAGAGACACACACACACACACACACACACACACAAATGCAAGCAGACATGCACACAGTAGTTATATAGGATGGTGTGTATAGACAGTAGTTGTATAGGATGATTTGTATAGACTGTAGTTATATTAGATGGTGTGTATAGACAGTGGACAGCAGGTACCCTAGTGGTTAGAGTGTAGGGGAGGCAGGTAGCCTAGTGGTTAGAGTGTTGAGCCAGTAACCGAAAGGTTGCAAGATCGAATCCCCGAGCCGACAAGGTTCAATTCTGTCATTCTGCGCCTGAACAAGGCAGTTAACCCACCGTTTCTAGACCAGTGTAGACCACTGTTCCTAGACCAGTTAACCCACTGTTCCTAGGCCAGTTAACCCACTGTTCCTAGGCCAGTTAACCAACTGTTCCTAGACCAGTTAACCCACTGTTCCTAGGCCAGTTAACCAACTGTTCCTAGACCAGTTAACCCACTGTTCCTAGACCAGTTAATCCACTGTTCCTAGACCAGTTAACCCACTGTTCCTAGGCCAGTTAACCAACTGTTCCTAGACCAGTTAACCCACTGTTCCTAGACCAGTTAACCCACTGTTCCTAGACCAGTTAACTCACTGTTCCTAGACCAGTTAACCCACTGTTCCTAGACCAGTTAACCCACTGTTCCTAGGCCAGTTAACCAACTGTTCCTAGACCAGTTAACCCACTAGACCAGTTAACCCACTGTTCCTAGACCAGTTAACCCACTGTTCCTAGACCAGTTAACCCACTAGACCAGTTAACCCACTGTTCCTAGACCAGTTAACTCACTGTTCGCAGTAGTGAGGGTTTCCCCCAGCAGTAGAATGTTATTGAGGGTTTCCCCCAGCAGTAGAATGTTATTGAGGGTCTCCCCCAGCAGTAGAATGTTATTGAGGGTTTCCCCCAGCAGTAGAATGTTATTGAGGGTCTCCCCCAGCAGTAGAATGTTATTGAGGGTCTCCCCCAGCAGTAGAATGTTATTGAGGGTCTCCCCCAGCAGTAGAATGTTATTGAGGGTTTCCTCAGCAGTAGAATGTTATTGAGGGTTTCCCCCAGCAGTAGAATGTTATTGAGGGTTTCCCCCAGTAGAATGTTATTGAGGGTTATCCCCAGCAGTAGAATGTTATTGAGGGTCTCCCCCAGCAGTAGAATGTTATTGAGGGTTTCCCCCAGCAGTAGAATGTTATTGAGGGTTTCCCCCAGCAGTAGAATGTTATTGAGGGTTTCCCCCAGCAGTAGAATGTTATTGAGGGTTTCCCCCAGCAGTAGAATGTTTTTGAGGGTTTCCCCCAGCAGTAGAATGTTAGTGAGGGTTTCCCCCAGCAGTAGAATGTTAGTGAGGGTTTCCCCCAGCAGTATAATGTTATTGAGGGTTTCCACCAGCAGTAGAATGTTAGTGAGGGTTTCCCCCAGCAGTAGAATGTTATTGAGGGTTTCCTTCTGCAGTAGAATGTTATTGAGGGTTTCCCCCAGCAGTGAGGGTTTCCTCCAGCAGTAGAATGTTATTGAGGGTTTCCACCAGCAGTAGAATGTTATTGAGGGTTTCCCCCAGCAGTAGAATGTTATTGAGGGTTTCCCCCAGCAGTAGAATGTTATTGAGGGTCTCCCCCAGCAGTAGAATGTTATTGAGGGTTTCCCCCAGCAGTAGAATGTTATTGAGGGTCTCCCCCAGCAGTAGAATGTTATTGAGGGTCTCCCCCAGCAGTAGAATGTTATTGAGGGTTTCCTCAGCAGTAGAATGTTATTGAGGGTTTCCCCCAGCAGTAGAATGTTATTGAGGGTTTCCCCCAGTAGAATGTTATTGAGGGTTATCCCCAGCAGTAGAATGTTATTGAGGGTCTCCCCCAGCAGTAGAATGTTATTGAGGGTTTCCCCCAGCAGTAGAATGTTATTGAGGGTTTCCCCCAGCAGTAGAATGTTATTGAGGGTTTCCCCCAGCAGTAGAATGTTATTGAGGGTTTCCCCCAGCAGTAGAATGTTTTTGAGGGTTTCCCCCAGCAGTAGAATGTTAGTGAGGGTTTCCCCCAGCAGTAGAATGTTAGTGAGGGTTTCCCCCAGCAGTATAATGTTATTGAGGGTTTCCACCAGCAGTAGAATGTTAGTGAGGGTTTCCCCCAGCAGTAGAATGTTATTGAGGGTTTCCTTCTGCAGTAGAATGTTATTGAGGGTTTCCCCCAGCAGTGAGGGTTTCCTCCAGCAGTAGAATGTTATTGAGGGTTTCCACCAGCAGTAGAATGTTAGTGAGGGTTTCCCCCAGCAGTAGAATGTTATTGAGGGTTTCCCCCAGCAGTAGAATGTTTTTGAGGGTTTCCCCCAGCAGTAGAATGTTAGTGAGGGTTTCCCCCAGCAGTAGAATGTTAGTGAGGGTTTCCCCCTGCAGTATAATGTTATTGAGGGTTTCCACCAGCAGTAGAATGTTAGTGAGGGTTTCCCCCAGCAGTAGAATGTTATTGAGGGTTTCCTTCTGCAGTAGAATGTTATTGAGGGTTTCCCCCAGCAGTGAGGGTTTCCTCCAGCAGTAGAATGTTATTGAGGGTTTCCACCAGCAGTAGAATGTTATTGAGGGTTTCCCCCAGCAGTAGAATGTTATTGAGGGTTTCCCCCAGCAGTAGAATGTTATTGAGGGTCTCCCCCAGCAGTAGAATGTTATTGAGGGTTTCCCCCAGCAGTAGAATGTTATTGAGGGTCTCCCCCAGCAGTAGAATGTTATTGAGGGTCTCCCCCAGCAGTAGAATGTTATTGAGGGTTTCCTCAGCAGTAGAATGTTATTGAGGGTTTCCCCCAGCAGTAGAATGTTATTGAGGGTTTCCCCCAGTAGAATGTTATTGAGGGTTATCCCCAGCAGTAGAATGTTATTGAGGGTCTCCCCCAGCAGTAGAATGTTATTGAGGGTTTCCCCAGCAGTAGAATGTTATTGAGGGTTTCCCCCAGCAGTAGAATGTTATTGAGGGTTTCCCCCAGCAGTAGAATGTTATTGAGGGTTTCCCCCAGCAGTAGAATGTTATTGAGGGTTTCCCCCAGCAGTAGAATGTTAGTGAGGGTTTTCCCCAGCAGTAGAATGTTATTGAGGATTTCCCCCAGCAGTAGAATGTTATTGAGGGTTTCCTCCAGCAGTAGAATGTTAGTGAGGGTTTCCCCCAGTAGAATGTTATTGAGGGTTATCCCCAGCAGTAGAATGTTATTGAGGGTCTCCCCCAGCAGTAGAATGTTAGTGAGGGTTTTCCCCAGCAGTAGAATGTTATTGAGGGTTTCCTCAGCAGTAGAATGTTATTGAGGGTTTCCCCCAGCAGTAGAATGTTATTGAGGGTTTCCCCCAGTAGAATGTTATTGAGGGTTATCCCCAGCAGTAGAATGTTATTGAGGGTCTCCCCCAGCAGTAGAATGTTATTGAGGGTTTCCCCAGCAGTAGAATGTTATTGAGGGTTTCCCCCAGCAGTAGAATGTTATTGAGGGTTTCCCCCAGCAGTAGAATGTTATTGAGGGTTTCCCCCAGCAGTAGAATGTTATTGAGGGTTTCCCCCAGCAGTAGAATGTTAGTGGGGGTTTTCCCCAGCAGTAGAATGTTATTGAGGATTTCCCCCAGCAGTAGAATGTTATTGAGGGTTTCCTCCAGCAGTAGAATGTTAGTGAGGGTTTCCCCCAGCAGTAGAATGCTATTGAGGGTTTCCCCCAGCAGTAGAATGTTATTGAGGGTCTCTCCCAGCAGTAGAATGTTATTGAGGGTCTCCCCCAGCAGTAGAATGTTATTGAGGGTTTCCCCCAGCAGTAGAATGTTATTGAGGGTCTCCCCCAGCAGTAGAATGTTATTGAGGGTTTCCCCCAGCAGTAGAATGTTATTGAGGGTCTCCCCCAGCAGTAGAATGTTATTGAGGGTTTCCCCCAGCAGTAGAATGTTATTGAGGGTCTCCCCCAGCAGTAGAATGTTATTGAGGGTCTCCCCCAGCAGTAGAATGTTATTGAGGGTTTCCCCCAGCAGTAGGATGTTATTGAGGGTTTCCCCCAGCAGTGAGGGTTTCCCCCAGCAGTAGAATGTTATTGAGGGTCTCCCTCAGCAGTAGAATGTTATTGAGGGTTTCCCCCAGCAGTAGAATGTTAGTGAGGGTTTCCCCCAGCAGTAGAATGTTAGTGAGGGTTTCCCCCAGCAGTAGAATGTTATTGAGGGTCTCCCTCAGCAGTAGAATGTTATTGAGGGTTTCCCCCAGCAGTAGAATGTTAGTGAGGGTTTCCCCCAGCAGTAGAATGTTATTGAGGGTTTCCCCCAGCAGTAGAATGTTATTGAGGGTTTCCCCCAGCAGTAGAATGTTATTGAGGGTTTCCCCCAGCAGTAGAATGTTATTGAGGGTTTCCCCCAGCAGTAGAATGTTATTGAGGGTTTCCCTCAGCAGTAGAATGTTATTGAGGGTTTCCCCCAGCAGTAGAATGTTATTGAGGGTTTCCCCCAGCAGTAGAATGTTATTGAGGGTTTCCCCCAGCA
>NW_027260931.1:55000-102500 GCF_045791955.1 Oncorhynchus clarkii lewisi
GGAGCAGCAGAATACAGTACATAGTCTAGATAGAGGAGTAGAATACAGTACATAGTCTAGATAGAGGAGTAGAATACAGTACATAGTCTAGATAGAGGAGTAGAATACAGTACATAGTCTAGATAGAGGAGTAGAATACAGTACATAGTCTAGATAGAGGAGCAGAACAGGAGTCGAATACAGTACATAGTCTAGATAGAGGAGTAGAATACAGTACATAGTCTAGATAGAGGAGTAGAATACAGTACATAGTCTAGTTAGAGGAGTAGAATACAGTACATAGTCTAGTTAGAGGAGCAGAATACAGTACATAGTCTAGATAGAGGAGTAGAATACAGTACATAGTCTAGTTAGAGGAGCAGAACGGGAGCAGAATACAGTACATAGTCTAGTTATAGGAGTAGAATACAGTACATAGTCTAGATAGAGGAGTAGAACGGGAGCAGAATACAGTACATAGTCTAGATAGAGGAGTAGAATACAGTACATAGTCTAGATAGAGGAGTAGAACGGGAGCAGAATACAGTACATAGTCTAAATAGAGGAGTAGAATACAGTACATAGTCTAGATAGAGGAGCAGAACAGGAGTCGAATACAGTACATAGTCTAGTTATAGGAGCAGAATACAGTGCATAGTCTAGATAGAGGAGCAGAATACAGTACATAGTCTAGATAGAGGAGCAGAACAGGAGTCGAATACAGTACATAGTCTAGTTATAGGAGCAGAATACAGTACATAGTCTAGATAGAGGAGTAGAATACAGTACATAGTCTAGATAGAGGAGTAGAATACAGTACATAGTCTAGTTAGAGGAGCAGCAGAATACAGTACATAGTCTAGATAGAGGAGCAGAATACAGTACATAGTCTAGATAGAGGAGTAGAATACAGTACATAGTCTAGATAGAGGAGTAGAATACAGTACATAGTCTAGATAGAGGAGTAGAATACAGTACATAGTCTAGTTATAGGAGTAGAATACAGTACATAGTCTAGATAAAGGAGCAGAATACAGTACATAGTCTAGATAGAGGAGCAGAATACAGTACATAGTCTAGATAGAGGAGCAGAACAGGAGTCGAATACAGTACATAGTCTAGTTATAGGAGCAGAATACAGTACATAGTCTAGATAGAGGAGTAGAATACAGTACATAGTCTAGATAGAGGAGTAGAATACAGTACATACTATAGAATACAGTACTAGTAGATAGAGGAATACAGTACAGTCTAGATAGAGGAGAATACAGTACATAGTCTAGATAGAGGAGTAGAATACAGTACATAGTCTAGATAGAGGAGTAGAATACAGTACATAGTCTAGTTATAGGAGTAGAATACAGTACTAGATAGAGGAGCAGAATACAGTACATAGTCTAGATAGAGGAGTAGAATACAGTACATAGTCTAGATTACAGGAGTAGAATACAGTACATAGTCTAGATAGAGTAGAATACAGTACATAGTCTAGATAGAGGAGTAGTACATAGTCAGTACATAGTCATAGTTAGAGTCTAGATAGAGGAGTAGAATACAGTACATAGTCTAGTTAGGGGAGTAGAATACAGTACATAGTCTAGTTAGTGGAGTAGAATACAGTACATAGCCTAGATAGAGGAGCAGCATACAGTACATAGTCTAGTTAGAGGAGTAGAATACAGTACATAGGCAGTATAATTGTTTGAAACCTTGAGACATTTAACTTCAGTTCAATTAATAATCAGTCTAGCTTCGAGGTAGCCTGGCCAATATCCATCCGTAGAAACTTAGAGACCGTTATTATATACAGACTTCCTCATAGTATTATTTCTCACCAGCATTTCATATCAACTTTCTTTCATTGTCCAGAAGCCAAAGGCACAATCCTGGTCATATTATCAACACATCCTGGTCATATTATCAACCCATCCTGGTCGTATTATCAACCAATCCTGGTTATATTATCAACCCATCGTGTTTAAATTATCAACCCATCCTGGTCATATTATCAACCCATCCTGGTTGCATTATCAACCAATCCTGGTCGCATTATCAACCCATCCTGGTCTTATTATCAACCCATCCTGGTCGTATTATCAACCCATCCTGGTTATATTATCAACCCATTCTGGTCATATTATCAACCCATCCTGGTTATATTATCAACCCATCCTGGTTATAGTATCAACCCATCCTGGTCATATTATCAACCCATATTATCAACCCATCCTGGTTATAGTATCAACCCATCCTGGTTATATTATCAACCCATATTATCAACCAATCCTGGTTATAGTATCAACCCATCCTGGTTATATTATCAACCCATCCTGGTCCCATTATCAACCCATATTATCAACCCATCCTGGTTATATTATCAACCCATCCTGGTCATATTATCAACCCATATTATCAACCCATCCTGGTTATAGTATCAACCCATCCTGGTTATATTATCAACCCATATTATCAACCCATCCTGGTTATATTATCAACCCATCCTGGTCCCATTATCAACCCATATTATCAACCCATCCTGGTTATATTATCAACCCATCCTGGTCATATTGTCAACCCATCCTGGTTATAGTATCAACCCATCCTGGTTATATTATCAACCCATCCTGGTCATATTATCAACCCATCCTGGTCATATTATCAACCCATCCTGGTCATATTATCAACCCATCCTGGTTATAGTATCAACCCATCCTGGTCGTATTATCAACCCATCCTGGTTATATTATCAACACATCCTGGTTATATTATCAACCCATCCTGGTCATATTATCAACCTGGTCGCATTATCAACCCATATTATCAACCCATCCTGGTTATATTATCAACCCATCCTGGTTATATTATCAACCCATATTATCAAACCATCCTGGTCATATTATCAACCCATCCTGGTCATATTATCAACCCATCCTGGTCATATTATCAACCCATCCTGGTCATATTATCAACCCATCCTGGTCATATTATCAACCCATCCTGGTTATATTATCAACCCATCCTGGTCATATTATCAACCCATCCTGGTTATATTATCAACACATCCTGGTTATATTCTAAACCCATATTATCAACCCATCCTGGTCGTATTATCAACCCATCCTGGTTATATTATCAACTCATCCTGGTTATATTATCAACCATTCCTGGTTATATTATCAACCCATCCTGGTCGTGTTATCAACCCATCCTGGTTATATTATCAACCCATCCTGGTCATATTATCAACCCATCCTGGTCATAGTATCAACCCATATGATCAACCCATCCTGGTCATATGATCAAACCATCCTGGTCATAGTATCAACCCATATTATCAGCCCATCCTGGTCATATTATCAACCCATCCTTGTTATAGTATCAACCCATCCTGGTTATATTATCAACCCATCCTGGTCGTATTATCAACCCATCTTGGTTATATTATCAACCCATCCTGGTCATATTATCAACCCATCCTGGTCATATTATCAACCCATCCTGGTTATATTATCAACCCATCCTGGTCATATTATCAACCCATCCTGGTAATATTATCAACCCATCCTGGTCATAGTATCAATCCATATTATCAACCCATCCTGGTTATATTATCAACCCATCCTGGTCATAGTATCAACCCATATTATCAGCCCATCCTGGTCATATTATCAACCCATCCTGGATATATTATCAACCCATCCTGGTCATAGTATCAACCCATATTATCAACCCATCCTGGTCGTATTATCAACCCATCCCGGTCCTGTTATCAGCCAATCCTGGTAATATTATCAACCCATCCTGGTAATATTATCAACCCATCCTGGTCGTATTATAAACCCATCCTGGTCATATTATCAACAAATCCTGGTTATAGTATCAACCCATCCTGGTCAAAATATCAACCCATCCTGGTCGTATTATCAACCCTAAGCATTTGAATGGCCTGTTAGCAGCTAGTAACCTAAGCATTTGGCTGGCCTGTTAGCAGCTAGTAACCTACGCATTTGGCTGGCCTATTAGCAGCTAGTAACCTAAGCATTTGG
Source organism: Oncorhynchus clarkii lewisi (assembly GCF_045791955.1). Lineage (NCBI taxonomy): Eukaryota > Metazoa > Chordata > Actinopteri > Salmoniformes > Salmonidae > Oncorhynchus > Oncorhynchus clarkii. The sequence goes on from NW_027260931.1 coordinate 59,026, forward strand.
CTGGCCTGTTAGCAGCTAGTAACCTACGCATTTGGCTGGCCTATTAGCAGCTAGTAACCTCAGCGTTTGGCACCACCAGCTCCGTCTCTCATATCTCCCATTTCTCTTCCTCTCTGTATCGACTCAGTTTTCCAGAATCACTGGAGGACGTGCCGGACTACCCTCTGTTCATCTCCATCGGTGATTGGCTGGACTCCATCAAGATGAGCCAATACAAGAACCAGTTCCTGGCAGCAGGGTTCACCACCCTGGACTCTGTCTCCACCATGAGTATAGAGTGAGTGGATCAGGAGATGCCGTCTGCTTCCCAAATAGCAGCCTATTCCCTGTATTCTGACCAGAGATTATTTATTTAATCAATATAACTTCAATCTACTGTGTATTATTGAGTTCATCTTATTTTTACAATACAAAGCACCCGCATACAAACTAACCTCACCAACATCCACAACATCATCATGCCCAGACCCTCACCAACATCACCCTGCCCAGACCCTCACCAACATCTATGACATTTCAAATGTTGTACCCAGACGTAGATAATCAATATGCTTTCTATAGTTACATTGTTAGGGTAAGATAACCAAAAGTGGACACACTCTAATCAGTTTCTAGAGCTCAATTTCCCAGATTTTGTAGACTAGTTTAATAGTGCTTAAAACCTCATTTTCATCAAATTATCCATTTAAGATACCAACCCAAATCTACGAATGGGTGGTTTAAATTGTATCTAATTATATTCTCAGCATTACTTTATCAAATCTCTAGTAACTGATTATACACACATACAATTGATCATAATTTCAAATAATTCACAGAATCCATATAAAACATAAGAAATCTTAGGTACTCACACAGAACTTTAAGGATCACCCACACAGGATTGGTCAGATGTTCACACAGAACTTTAAGGATCACCCACACAGAACTGGTCAGACGTGCACACAGAACTTTAAGGATCACCCACACAGGATTGGTCAGATGTTCACACAGAACTGGTCAGATGTTCACACAGAACTTTAAGGATTCAACCCACACAGAACTGGTCAGATGTTCACACAGAACTTTAAGGATTCAACCCACACAGGATTGGTCAGATGTTCACACAGAACTTTAAGGATTCAACCCACACAGGATTGGTCAGATGTTCACACAGAACTGGTCAGATGTTCACACAGAACTGGTCAGACGTTCACACAGAACATCAGAACATCCTTGAAAGGTTACTCACACAGAGTCAACCTACCCCGCTCACACAGAACAGTCCGACAACTATTACCTAGTGATCCCATAACAAAATACTCACACAGAGTAACCCAGGGCATACCTGGCTAGCACATTTAAAATAATTGGAATTCACCACTTCTGAGGGTCACTTAGACAATCACACAGACACACAGAGTGAGGTCCTTCTTCCAATAGGGCTTCACCAAGTGCCATGTTTCACACAGAACACACAGTCAGTCCCCTGGCCCCTCACCCCTACAGACCGCACCAATCCCCACTGTGATCAATTCAGTGTCAGGACAGCTCTTGGTCACTCGCAACCGGACAGTGGCAGAGTATCTTTTGAGTCCACAAACTCCCAGATTACTCTCCTCTGACTCGCCCCTGCTTACGCCGCCAAGGTGCCTTCCTTACAAAGGAATTCACGCTCAGAGTATACGTAACAGGCATATTTAAACAACATAGACTTCAAATCTGTGTGTGGTTCGCTCACCTTTTTCTTAAGAAAAACTCAGTTCGAGATGTGTTATCCACTCGGCTTGCTTCCTCTCAGATCAAAGGTTGGTCCATCTGCTTCGTTCCCGAAGTGTGGTTTCCCTAAGATCCCGAGTTTGAGGGATCTCTCGTGCACAATTTATTTACCTAGATCGTCAGGAACGGTCACCAAGTGAAGATTCATTATCCCTTCCTCGTTGCCAAATGTCGTGGAAATTTCCTGTATTACCAAATCATGAGAGAGCAAACCACACACAAGTCAGAGTTATCATAAAGTCCATCTTTAATTATATGAGCTTCACCATAGCCCTGTTTGACTCTCAGATCAATTCAGTGTCTATAAATGAATTATCTGAGAGTGCTTACACATTGGCAACTGAGATCCTTTATAGCAAAGACACATAGCCAGACAGCATTGGCTATAAATTATTGTTCAGTTTGGTCTCCTAAACTAAGTTCCTATCTCGTTCTTGGTACCACTTAGGACCAAAAACATTACCTCATCCAATGGCATATATCAAATACAATCCCTCCTGGACAAGATCACAGAGAGACAGTGAGCCTCTCAGGTCATATATACTAAATCAAGATAAGGGCAACCTCAGAGGGGACATGTAAATAGTTAGACACATTCCCATAAGAAGACAGGCCTAACCTCTCCCCAATGGGAAAATGAACTTTTCCCACATAAGCATACTTGTGAAAATGAATAAAACATCTTATTTATAAATGTTACCTAAAGGATTCTGATTCTGCTACCACACGCATTTAGGAACCAAACTTCAGTTATTAAGTTAATCTAACTGATGTACTGTATCTCCTCTAAACAGTTAACCTAACTCATATAGTGTCTGTATCTCCTCTAAACAGTTAACCTAACTCATATAGTGTCTGTATCCTCTCTAAACAGTTAACCTAACTCATATAGTGTCTGTATCCTCTCTAAACAGTTAACCTAACTCATATAGTGTCTGTATCCTAAACAGTTAACCTAACTCATATAGTGTCTGTATCTCCTCTAAACAGTTAACCTAACTCATATAGTGTCTGTATCCTCTCTAAACAGTTAACCTAACTCATATAGTGTCTGTATCCTCTCTAAACAGTTAACCTAACTCATATAGTGTCTGTATCCTAAACAGTTAACCTAACTCATATAGTGTCTGTATCTCCTCTAAACAGTTAACCTAACTCATATAGTGTCTGTATCCTCTCTAAACAGTTAACCTAACTCATATAGTGTCTGTATCCTAAACAGTTAACCTAACTCATATAGTGTCTGTATCTCCTCTAAACAGTTAACCTAACTCATATAGTGTCTGTATCCTCTCTAAACAGTTAACCTAACTCATATAGTGTCTGTATCCTCTCTAAACAGTTAACCTAACTCATATAGTGTCTGTATCCTAAACAGTTAACCTAACTCATATAGTGTCTGTATCTCCTCTAAACAGTTAACCTAACTCATATAGTGTCTGTATCCTCTCTAAACAGTTAACCTAACTCATATAGTGTCTGTATCCTAAACAGTTAACCTAACTCATATAGTGTCTGTATCTCCTCTAAACAGTTAACCTAACTCATATAGTGTCTGTATCTCCTCTAAACAGTTAACCTAACTCATATAGTGTCTGTATCCTCTCTAAACAGTTAACCTAACTCATATAATCTCTGTATCTCCTCTAAACAGTTAACCTAACTCATATAGTGTCTGTATCCTCTCTAAACAGTTAACCTAACTCATATAGTGTCTGTATCTCCTCTAAACAGTTAACCTAACTCATATAGTGTCTGTATCTCCTATAAACAGTTAACCTAACTCATATAGTGTCTGTATCTCCTCTAAACAGTTAATCTAACTCATATAGTGTCTGTATCCTCTCTAAACAGTTAACCTAACTCATATAGTGTCTGTATCTCCTCTAAACAGTTAACCTAACTCATATAGTGTCTGTATCCTCTCTAAACAGTTAACCTAACTCATATAGTGTCTGTATCCTAAACAGTTAACCTAACTCATATAGTGTCTGTATCTCCTCTAAACAGTTAACCTAACTCATATAGTGTCTGTATCCTCTCTAAACAGTTAACCTAACTCATATAGTGTCTGTATCCTCTCTAAACAGTTAACCTAACTCATATAGTGTCTGTATCCTAAACAGTTAACCTAACTCATATAGTGTCTGTATCTCCTCTAAACAGTTAACCTAACTCATATAGTGTCTGTATCCTCTCTAAACAGTTAACCTAACTCATATAGTGTCTGTATCCTAAACAGTTAACCTAACTCATATAGTGTCTGTATCTCCTCTAAACAGTTAACCTAACTCATATAGTGTCTGTATCCTCTCTAAACAGTTAACCTAACTCATATAGTGTCTGTATCTCCTCTAAACAGTTAACCTAACTCATATAGTGTCTGTATCCTCTCTAAACAGTTAACCTAACTCATATAATCTCTGTATCTCCTCTAAACAGTTAACCTAACTCATATAGTGTCTGTATCCTCTCTAAACAGTTAACCTAACTCATATAGTGTCTGTATCTCCTATAAACAGTTAACCTAACTCATATAGTGTCTGTATCTCCTATAAACAGTTAACCTAACTCATATAGTGTCTGTATCTCCTCTAAACAGTTAACCTAACTCATATAGTGTCTGTATCCTCTCTAAACAGTTAATCTAACTCATATAGTGTCTGTATCTCCTCTAAACAGTTAACCTAACTCATATAGTGTCTGTATCCTCTCTAAACAGTTAACCTAACTCATATAGTGTCTGTATCCTCTCTAAACAGTTAACCTAACTCATATAGTGTCTGTATCCTCTCTAAACAGTTAACCTAACTCATATAGTGTCTGTATCCTCTCTAAACAGTTAGCCTAACTCATATAGTGTCTGTATCTCCTCTAAACAGTTAACCTAACTCATTAAGTGTCTGTATCTCCTCTAAACAGTTAAGTTAGCCTAACTCATATAGTGTCTGTATCTCCTCTAAACAGTTAACCTAACTCATATAGTGTCTGTATCTCCTCTAAACAGTTAACCTAACTCATATAGTGTCTGTATCTCCTCTAAACAGTTAACCTAACTCATATAGTGTCTGTATCCTCTCTAAACAGTTAACCTAACTCATATAGTGTCTGTATCTCCTCTAAACAGTTAACCTACCTCATATAGTGTCTGTATCCTCTCTAAACAGTTAACCTAACTCATATAGTGTCTGTATCTCCTCTAAACAGTTAACCTACCTCATATAGTGTCTGTATCTCCTCTAAACAGTGAACCTAACTCATATAGTGTCTGTATCTCCTCTAAACAGTTAACCTACCTCATATAGTGTCTGTATCTCCTCTAAACAGTGAACCTAACTCATATAGTGTCTGTATCTCTTGTCCTCAGGGACATCAGGCGTATTGGTGTGTCTCTGATTGGCCACCAGAGGAGGATAGTGAGCAGCATTCAGAGTCTCCGTCTACAGTTCCTCACCGTCCAACACAACGGCTTCCACATCTAAACCAACCCCCAGAACGCTAGGACCGCACAGACAGACAGACAGGCCTGGGTGTGTTCATTCGGCACCGAACGGAAAAGAAAACAAACTGAAAACAGAGAGCGATTAGCTGAACTCGTTCAATAAGAAACGCTTGTTTCTAAAATTCTAGATGTTCTCTCGGCGGACTGGTGAACTGTTACCCGTGGACTACAGTAGTTTTTACCAAGGAGGCTTCTGTCCCTGATCCAGAAGACTTGAGATGGAGGTAGTTTCAGCCCGCGTCCTGATCAGCACCCTTTTCCCTTCATGGTGCACCGTTTAGGACAGACACGCGCAGTACGAAGCACATGGAGAGACAAGTGCACTGATGGGTCTTCCTCCAATCAGGTGGACGGAGACGGACTGAAACAGGACTCTCCGTTTAGGACAGACACGCGCAGTACGAAGCACATGGAGAGACAAGTGCACTGATGGGTCTTCCTCCAATCAGGTGGACGGAGACGGACTGAAACAGGACTTTCCGTTTAAAGACCACTACTTTTGACAAAAAAATGGGATGATTAAATGTGTCTTATTTATTTCAGATGTTTTGTTTCCTTGTTCAATTATCAAGCAGCAGATTCTGACCAATAGGAAGAGAAAGGACAATGTGGAGGAGATTCTGACCAATAGGAAAATAAAGGACAATGTGAAGGAGATTCTGACCAACTGGAAGAGAAAGGACAATGTGGAGGAGATTCTGACCAATAGGAAAATAAAGGACAATGTGGAGGAGATTCTGACCAATAGGAAGAGAAAGGACAATGTGGAGGAGATTCTGAACCAACTGGAAGAGAAAGGACAATGTGGAGGAGATTTTGGAGCAAAGAGAAGACAAATGAATGTCATCTGATTTTATAAATGTATAATCCATCATCAACCATAATATGTGAAGTATTTGTGGAAAAGTCATGTTCAGTTTGATTAGACATCCTTGTTCAGTTTGATTAGACATCCTTGTTCAGTTTGAACATCCTTGTTCAGTTTGAACAGACATCTTTGTTTAGTTTTCATCCACAATCTTTGTCTTTACTCAGCAATATGCAGTGTCCTTAGCTGACTGACTGACAGTCTGTTTCTGCTATGTCGTGCTTCGTTACTCATGGCCTTGTTTGGCTTGACAAGGACAGAGTAGTCAAGGGCATCAACAGATCTGGGACCAGGCTACAGTTTCCTCACTTGTAGAACAAGGAGAAGAGTGCAACTCCACTCCACAACAAATCACAAACCGAAAACAACCTCAGACATGTACCATAAGAAATACTTTACTTTGACGGAAGTACAATCCATAGTGCTTGAGCATCTAGAGCATCTCCAGCCCTGTTCCTGGAGGTTTAAACTCCAGCCCTGTTCCTGGAGAGAGACCCTCCTGGAGGTTTTAACTCCAGCCCTGTTCCTGGAGCGAGACCCTCCTGTAGGTTTTAACTCCAGCCCTGTTCCTGGAGAGAGACCCTCCTGTAGGTTTTAACTCCAGCCCTGTTCCTGGAGCGAGACCCTCCTGTAGGTTTTAACTCCAGCCCTGTTCCTGGAGAGAGACCCTCCTGGAGGTTTTAACTCCAACCCTGTTCCTGGAGAGAAACCCTCCTGGAGGTTTTAACTCCAGCCCTGTTCCTGGAGAGAGACCCTCCTGTAGGTTTTAACTCCAGCCCTGTTCCTGGAGCGAGACCCTCCTGTAGGTTTTAACTCCAGCCCTGTTCCTGGAGAGAGACCCTCCTGGAGGTTTTAACTCCAACCCTGTTCCTCGAGCGAGACCCTCCTGTAGGTTTTAACTCCAGCCCTGTTCCTGGAGAGAGACCCTCCTGTAGGTTTTAACTCCAACCCTGTTCCTGGAGAGATACCCTCCTGTAGGTTTTAACTCCAACCCTGTTCCTGGAGAGAAACCCTCCTGTAGGTTTTAACTCCAACCTGTTCCTGGAGAGAGACCCTCCTGGAGGTTTTAACTCCAACCCTGTTCCTGGAGAGAAACCCTCCTGTAGGTTTTAACTCCAGCCCTGTTCCTGGAGAGAGACCTTCCGGGAGGTTTTAACTCCAATCCTGTTCCTGGAGAGAAACCCTCCTGTAGTTTTTTAACTCCAACCCTGTTCCTGGAGAGAAACCTTCCAGGAGGTTTTAACTCCAACCCTGTTCCTGGAGCGAGACCCTCCTGTAGGTTTTAACTCCAATCCTGTTCCTGGAGAGAAACCCTCCTGGAGGTTCCTGTAGAACCCTGAATATTCTATATTTCCTGTCCTGTTGTTCTGGGTACTAATGTAGGTTGATGTATTGTGGACCAAAGGGCCTTTGGAAAGCATGATGGAACCATGGTAGGAAATACAACACTCCTATATGCACCCTGACAGGATGAATACACAGATACAACACTCCTATATGCACCCTGACAGGATAAATACACAGATACAACACTCCTATATGCACCCTGACAGGATAAATACACAGATACAACACTCCTATATGCACCCTGACAGGATGAATACACAGATACAACACTCCTATATGCACCCTGACAGGATAAATACACAGATACAACACTCCTATATGCACCCTGACAGGATAAATACACAGATACAACACTCCTATATGCACCCTGACAGGATAAATACACAGATACAACACTCCTATATGCACCCTGACAGGATAAATACACAGATACAACACTCCTATATGCACCCTGACAGGATAAATAGACTCAGACTGATGCAACACATCAATATTCACCCTGACAGGATGAATAGACTCAGACAACACATCAATATTCACCCTGACAGGATGAATAGACTCAGACAACACATCAATATTCACCCTGACAGGATGAATAGACTCAGACAACACATCAATATTCACACTGAGAGGATGAATAGACTCAAGACAGATACAACACATCAATATTCACACTGACAGGTTATATATATTTCTTCCCCCCCCCCCCCCTTCTCACGCAAGCACACATACATATACACACACACATACATACACACATACACCAATCAGCATCCTCATTCATCCCTGTTACTGGAGAGATCCCCACTTATTATCCTGACATTGAGAGCTCTCATGGGGTGGATCTGTGCAACAGGTGCTCAGGACGTTTGGGGGGTCGACACCACTTCCTCCCATCCCAGCAATGCACTCTGGGATCTGTAGTAGCATACATATACATATTATGAATGCATTTATTTTCCCTCCTTCCAATGTTCAAATGTATTTTTGTATAATTTATTAAGGGACATTGTCCACCCTAACTGGTGATTAATAAAAGCCTTGTAGGCTGGGTGTTTGTAAAATAATATGTAGGCTCTGCTGAGGGGGATGTTGTTATATAGTATTGCCATCATTTTGACTCAACAATTAAAATATTCTTCCTATTGGTGTGGTCTATTATCATTAGGTTGTAATACCCATGGTTGTCCAGTGGGTGGCGGACTTGAGTCAGATACACACAAGTCTCTCCCCGTCGTCCTGACAACGCCGTGTAAACTCCCAGTGCTTTCTGAGGGACCAAAACAACACACACTGGCATGTTGTGACAAGAGAAATGACTGAAACCATCAACATGTCATCGGATTGACTGGTTATGACTGAGTTTCGAAAAACGTTTGATATTTGAAGAAGAAGAAAGAAAAAGAGTTAGAAGAATCGTACATAAAGATCTCTTACAGGTAAAGAGAAGATACATTGCACATAATGCTGCCGGAAGTAGATAGCTAACGTGTGATAGCTTAGCTATCGTTTCTTTCCAATGAGATTATAAGCACATTGAGTACATCCCATTAAACCCAGTTTAGTCAACTCAGAGCTGGTCAAGCTACGTTTTAGTAAACTAGGTCCAAGGATGAAGGTTTAACTAAAATAGCTAGCTAGTCACGCTGCTAACTATCTAACCAGATGGCTAGCTAAGGTTAGTTTGCTAACGTATTAACAGCTAGCTATCCTAACATGTTACGCTAACTAGCTACATCAGAAAAAGGGGGGTATCAACTCCATTATCTTTCGTTGTTGCTGGCGCATTAGCTACGAATTAAAACGAGACCCTCAACTAGCCTTAAATGTGATGATCTAGAAGAATAAAACATATTGCTACGTGTGGCGCTTGTTGTAGCTATTGTAAATGCTAAGTCAGCCAGTTAGCTAGCTAGCGGCTAAACCCTCTTCTTCTTCTTCGTGTGTTTCCGGCAGACTAGACGCCGTGTTCCGTATTGTTGCCTTTTGCAGGTCAGAGTTGCGGATTGAACAGTTAGGTTAAAAAGGGGGGGGGGCGAAAATCATAAATTGCATCACCATCTAACCCTGCACCAGTGGAGGCTGCTGAGGGGAGAACTGCTCTTAATCAATGGCCGCAATAGAGTATAATAGATGGGATGGAGTGTAATAGATGGAATGGAGTGTAATAGATGGAATGGAGTGTAATAGATGGAATGGAGTGTAATAGATGGAATGGAGTGTAATAGATGGAATGGAGTGTAATAGATGGAATGGAGTATAATAGATGGAATGGAGTCTAATAGATGGAATGGAGTGTAATAGATGGAATGGAGTCTAATAGATGGAATGGAGTGTAATAGATGGAATTGAGTGTAATAGATGGAATGGAGTGAATGGTATCACACCCATGAAAACCATGTTTCTGATACCATTCCATTTACTCCATTCCAGCCATTATTATGAACCGTTCTCCCCTCAGCAGCCTGCACTGTAGACTAATGATTAGGACCTACACCCCAGGTTGTAGACTAATGATTAGGCCCTACACCCCAGGTTGTTTAGACTAATGATTAGGCCCTACACCCCAGGTTGTTTAGACTAATGATTAGGCCCTACACCCCAGGTTGTAGACTAATGATTAGGCCCTACACCCCAGGTTGTAGACTAATGATTAGGCCCTACACCCCAGGTTGTAGACTAATGACTAGGCCCTACACCCCAGGTTGTAGACTAATGACTAGGCCCTACACCCCAGGTTGTTTAGACTAATGATTAGGCCCTACACCCCAGGTTGTAGACTAATGACTAGGCCCTACACCCCAGGTTGTAGACTAATGATTAGGCCCTACACCCCAGGTTGTTTAGACTAATGACTAGGCCCTACACCCCAGGTTGTAGACTAATGACTAGGCCCTACACCCCAGGTTGTAGACTAATGATTAGGCCCTACACCCCAGGTTGTAGACTAATGATTAGGCCCTACACCCCAGGTTGTAGACTAATGATTAGGCCCTACACCCCAGGTTTGTAGACTAATGACTAGGCCCTACACCCCGGGTTGTAGACTAATGACTAGGCCCTACACCCCAGGTTGTAGACTAATGACTAGGCCCTACACCCCAGGTTGTAGACTAATGACTAGGCCCTACACCCCAGGTTGTAGACTAATGATTAGGCCCTACACCCCAGGTTGTAGCCTAATGATTAGGCCCTACACCCCAGGTTGTTTAGACTAATGATTAGGCCCTACACCCCAGGTTGTAGACTAATGATTAGGCCCTACACCCCAGGTTGTAGACTAATGATTAGGCCCTACACCCCAGGTTGTAGACTAATGATTAGGCCCTACACCCCAGGTTGTAGACTAATGACTAGGCCCTAGACCCCAGGTTGTAGACTAATGACTAGGCCCTACACCCCAGGTTGTAGACTAATGATTAGGCCCTACACCCCAGGTTGTTTAGACTAATGATTAGGCCCTACACCCCAGGTTGTAGACTAATGATTAGGCCCTACACCCCAGGTTGTAGACTAATGATTAGGCCCAACACCCCAGGTTGTAGACTAATGATTAGGCCCTACACCCCAGGTTGTAGACTAATGACTAGGCCCTACACCCCAGGTTGTTTAGACTAATGATTAGGCCCTACACCCCAGGTTGTAGACTAATGACTGTAGACTAATGACTAGGCCCTACACCCCAGGTTGTAGACTAATGACTAGGCCCTACACCCCGGGTTGTAGACTAATGACTAGGCCCTACACCCCAGGTTGTAGACTAATGACTAGGCCCTACACCCCAGGTTGTAGACTAATGACTAGGCCCTACACCCCGGGTTGTAGACTAATGACTAGGCCCTACACCCCAGGTTGTAGACTAATGACTAGGCCATACACCCCAGGTTGTAGACTAATGATTAGGCCCTACACCCCGGGTTGTAGACTAATGACTAGGCCCTACACCCCGGGTTGTAGACTAATGACTAGGCCCTACACCCCAGGTTGTAGACTAATGACTAGGCCCTACACCCCAGGTTGTAGACTAATGATTAGGCCCTACACCCCGGGTTGTAGACTAATGACTAGGCCCTACACCCCAGGTTGTAGACTAATGATTAGGCCCTACACCCCAGGTTGTTTAGACTAATGACTAGGCCCTACACCCCAGGTTGTAGACTAATGACTAGGCCCTACACCCCAGGTTGTAGACTAATGACTAGGCCCTACACCCCGGGTTGTAGACTAATGACTAGGCCCTACACCCCAGGTTGTAGACTAATGACTAGGCCCTACACCCCAGGTTGTAGACTAATGACTAGGCCCTACACCCTGGGTTGTAGACTAATGACTAGGCCCTACACCCCAGGTTGTAGACTAATGACTAGTAGACTAATGCTAGGCCCTACACCCCAGGTTGTAGACTAATGTAGACTAATGATTAGGCCCTACACCCCAGGTTGTAGACTAATGACTAGGCCCTACACCCTGGGTTGTAGACTAATGACTAGGCCCTACACCCCAGGTTGTAGACTAATGACTAGGCCCTACACCCCAGGTTGTAGACTAATGATTAGGCCCTACACCCCGGGTTGTAGACTAATGACTAGGCCCTACACCCCAGGTTGTAGACTAATGATTAGGCCCTACACCCCAGGTTGTTTAGACTAATGACTAGGCCCTACACCCCAGGTTGTAGACTAATGACTAGGCCCTACACCCCAGGTTGTAGACTAATGACTAGGCCCTACACCCCAGGTTGTAGACTAATGACTAGGCCCTACACCCCGGGTTGTAGACTAATGATTAGGCCCTACACCCCAGGTTGTAGACTAATGATTAGGCCCTACACCCCAGGTTGTTTAGACTAATGACTAGGCCCTACACCCCAGGTTGTAGACTAATGATTAGGCCCTACACCCCAGGTTGTAGACTAATGACTAGGCCCTACACCCCAGGTTGTAGACTAATGATTAGGCCCTACACCCCAGGTTGTTTAGACTAATGATTAGGCCCTACACCCCAGGTTGTAGACTAATGACTAGGCCCTACACCCCAGGTTGTAGACTAATGATTAGGCCCTACATCCCAGGTTGTAGACTAATGATTAGGCCCTACACCCCGGGTTGTAGACTAATGACTAGGCCCTACACCCCAGGTTGTAGACTAATGATTAGGCCCTACACCCCAGGTTGTAGACTAATGACTAGGCCCTACACCCCAGGTTGTAGACTAATGACTAGGCCCTACACCCCAGGTTGTAGACTAATGATTAGGCCCTACACCCCGGGTTGTAGACTAATGACTAGGCCCTACACCCCAGGTTGTAGACTAATGATTAGGCCCTACACCCCAGGTTGTTTAGACTAATGACTAGGCCCTACACCCCAGGTTGTAGACTAATGATTAGGCCCTACACCCCAGGTTGTAGACTAATGACTAGGCCCTACACCCCAGGTTGTAGACTAATGATTAGGCCCTACACCCCAGGTTGTAGACTAATGATTAGGCCCTACACCCCGGGTTGTAGACTAATGATTAGGCCCTACACCCCAGGTTGTAGACTAATGACTAGGCCCTACACCCCAGGTTGTAGACTAATGATTAGGCCCTACACCCCGGGTTGTAGACTAATGACTAGGCCCTACACCCCAGGTTGTAGACTAATGATTAGGCCCTACACCCCAGGTTGTTTAGACTAATGACTAGGCCCTACACCCCAGGTTGTAGACTAATGATTAGGCCCTACACCCCAGGTTGTAGACTAATGACTAGGCCCTACACCCCGGGTTGTAGACTAATGATTAGGCCCTACACCCCAGGTTGTAGACTAATGACTAGGCCCTACACCCCAGGTTGTTTAGACTAATGACTAGGCCCTACACCCCAGGTTGTTTAGACTAATGACTAGGCCCTACACCCCGGGTTGTAGACTAATGATTAGGCCCTACACCCCAGGTTGTAGACTAATGATTAGGCCCTACACCCCGGGTTGTAGACTAATGACTAGGCCCTACACCCCAGGTTGTAGACTAATGATTAGGCCCTACACCCCAGGTTGTTTAGACTAATGACTAGGCTCTACACCCCAGGTTGTAGACTAATGATTAGGCCCTACACCCCAGGTTGTAGCCTAATGATTAGGCCCTACACCCCAGGTTGTTTAGACTAATGATTAGGCCCTACACCCCAGGTTGTAGACTAATGACTAGGCCCTACACCCCGGGTTGTAGACTAATGATTAGGCCCTACACCCCAGGTTGTAGACTAATGACTAGGCCCTACACCCCAGGTTGTTTAGACTAATGACTAGGCCCTACACCCCAGGTTGTAGACTAATGATTAGGCCCTACACCCCGGGTTGTAGACTAATGACTAGGCCCTACACCCCAGGTTGTAGACTAATGATTAGGCCCTACACCCCAGGTTGTAGACTAATGATTAGGCCCTACACCCCAGGTTGTTTAGACTAATGACTAGGCCCTACACCCCAGGTTGTAGACTAATGATTAGGCCCTACACCCCAGGTTGTAGACTAATGACTAGGCCCTACACCCCAGGTTGTAGACTAATGATTAGGCCCTACACCCCAGGTTGTAGACTAATGATTAGGCCCTACACCCCGGGTTGTTGACTAATGATTAGGCCCTACACCCCAGGTTGTAGACTAATGACTAGGCCCTACACCCTGGGTTGTAGACTAATGACTAGGCCCTACACCCCAGGTTGTAGACTAATGACTAGGCCCTACACCCCAGGTTGTAGACTAATGATTAGGCCCTACACCCCGGGTTGTAGACTAATGACTAGGCCCTACACCCCGGGTTGTAGACTAATGACTAGGCCCTACACCCCAGGTTGTAGACTAATGACTAGGCCCTACACCCCAGGTTGTAGACTAATGATTAGGCCCTACACCCCGGGTTGTAGACTAATGACTAGGCCCTACACCCCAGGTTGTAGACTAATGATTAGGCCCTACACCCCAGGTTGTTTAGACTAATGACTAGGCCCTACACCCCAGGTTGTAGACTAATGACTAGGCCCTACACCCCAGGTTGTAGACTAATGACTAGGCCCTACACCCCAGGTTGTAGACTAATGACTAGGCCCTACACCCCGGGTTGTAGACTAATGATTAGGCCCTACACCCCAGGTTGTAGACTAATGATTAGGCCCTACACCCCAGGTTGTTTAGACTAATGACTAGGCCCTACACCCCAGGTTGTAGACTAATGATTAGGCCCTACACCCCAGGTTGTAGACTAATGACTAGGCCCTACACCCCAGGTTGTAGACTAATGATTAGGCCCTACACCCCAGGTTGTTTAGACTAATGATTAGGCCCTACACCCCAGGTTGTAGACTAATGACTAGGCCCTACACCCCAGGTTGTAGACTAATGATTAGGCCCTACATCCCAGGTTGTAGACTAATGATTAGGCCCTACACCCCGGGTTGTAGACTAATGACTAGGCCCTACACCCCAGGTTGTAGACTAATGATTAGGCCCTACACCCCAGGTTGTAGACTAATGACTAGGCCCTACACCCCAGGTTGTAGACTAATGACTAGGCCCTACACCCCAGGTTGTAGACTAATGATTAGGCCCTACACCCCGGGTTGTAGACTAATGACTAGGCCCTACACCCCAGGTTGTAGACTAATGATTAGGCCCTACACCCCAGGTTGTTTAGACTAATGACTAGGCCCTACACCCCAGGTTGTAGACTAATGATTAGGCCCTACACCCCAGGTTGTAGACTAATGACTAGGCCCTACACCCCAGGTTGTAGACTAATGATTAGGCCCTACACCCCAGGTTGTAGACTAATGATTAGGCCCTACACCCCGGGTTGTAGACTAATGATTAGGCCCTACACCCCAGGTTGTAGACTAATGACTAGGCCCTACACCCCAGGTTGTAGACTAATGATTAGGCCCTACACCCTAATGACAGGTTGTAGACTAATGACTAGGCCCTACACCCCAGGTTGTAGACTAATGATTAGGCCCTACACCCCGGGTTGTAGACTAATGACTAGGCCCTACACCCCAGGTTGTAGACTAATGATTAGGCCCTACACCCCAGGTTTGACTAATGACTAGGCCCTACAAGGTTGTAGACTAGGCCCTACACCCCAGGTTGTAGACTAATGATTAGGCCCTACACCCCGGGTTGTAGACTAATGACTAGGCCCTACACCCCAGGTTGTTTAGACTAATGACTAGGCCCTACACCCCAGGTTGTAGACTAATGATTAGGCCCTACACCCCAGGTTGTAGACTAATGACTAGGCCCTACACCCCGGGTTGTAGACTAATGATTAGGCCCTACACCCCAGGTTGTAGACTAATGACTAGGCCCTACACCCCAGGTTGTTTAGACTAATGACTAGGCCCTACACCCCAGGTTGTTTAGACTAATGACTAGGCCCTACACCCCGGGTTGTAGACTAATGATTAGGCCCTACACCCCAGGTTGTAGACTAATGATTAGGCCCTACACCCCGGGTTGTAGACTAATGACTAGGCCCTACACCCCAGGTTGTAGACTAATGATTAGGCCCTACACCCCAGGTTGTTTAGACTAATGACTAGGCTCTACACCCCAGGTTGTAGACTAATGATTAGGCCCTACACCCCAGGTTGTAGCCTAATGATTAGGCCCTACACCCCAGGTTGTTTAGACTAATGATTAGGCCCTACACCCCAGGTTGTAGACTAATGACTAGGCCCTACACCCCGGGTTGTAGACTAATGATTAGGCCCTACACCCCAGGTTGTAGACTAATGACTAGGCCCTACACCCCAGGTTGTTTAGACTAATGACTAGGCCCTACACCCCAGGTTGTAGACTAATGATTAGGCCCTACACCCCGGGTTGTAGACTAATGACTAGGCCCTACACCCCAGGTTGTAGACTAATGATTAGGCCCTACACCCCAGGTTGTAGACTAATGATTAGGCCCTACACCCCAGGTTGTTTAGACTAATGACTAGGCCCTACACCCCAGGTTGTAGACTAATGATTAGGCCCTACACCCCAGGTTGTAGACTAATGACTAGGCCCTACACCCCAGGTTGTAGACTAATGATTAGGCCCTACACCCCAGGTTGACTAATGATTAGGCCCTACACCCCGGGTTGTTGACTAATGATTAGGCCCTACACCCCAGGTTGTAGACTAATGACTAGGCCCTACACCCCAGGTTGTAGACTAATGATTAGGCCCTACACCCCGGGTTGTAGACTAATGACTAGGCCCTACACCCCAGGTTGTAGACTAATGATTAGGCCCTACACCCCAGGTTGTTTAGACTAATGACTAGGCCCTACACCCCAGGTTGTAGACTAATGATTAGGCCCTACACCCCAGGTTGTAGACTAATGACTAGGCCCTACACCCCGGGTTGTAGACTAATGATTAGGCCCTACACCCCAGGTTGTAGACTAATGACTAGGCCCTACACCCCAGGTTGTTTAGACTAATGACTAGGCCCTACACCCCAGGTTGTTTAGACTAATGACTAGGCCCTACACCCCGGGTTGTAGACTAATGATTAGGCCCTACACCCCAGGTTGTAGACTAATGATTAGGCCCTACACCCCAGGTTGTAGACTAATGATTAGGCCCTACACCCCAGGTTGTAGACTAATGATTAGGCCCTACACCCCAGGTTGTAGACTAATGATTAGGCCCTACACCCCAGGTTGTAGACTAATGACTAGGCCCTACACGCCAGGTTGTAGCCTAATGATTAGGCCCTACACCCCAGGTTGTTTAGACTAATGATTAGGCCCTACACCCCAGGTTGTAGACTAATGACTAGGCCCTACACCCCGGGTTGTAGACTAATGACTAGGCCCTACACCCCGGGTTGTAGACTAATGATTAGGCCCTACACCCCGGGTTGTAGACTAATGATTAGGCCCTACACCCCGGGTTGTAGACTAATGATTAGGCCCTACACCCCAGGTTGTAGACTAATGATTAGGCCCTACACCCCAGGTTGTAGACTAATGATTAGGCCCTACACCCCGGGTTGTAGACTAATGACTAGGCCCTACACCCCAGGTTGTAGACTAATGATTAGGCCCTACACCCCAGCTTGTGGACTAATGATTAGGCCCTACACCCCAGGTTGTAGACTAATGACTAGGCCTTACATCCCGGGTTGTAGACTAATGACTAGGCCCTACACCCCGGGTTGTAGACTAATGACTAGGCCTTACATCCCGGGTTGTAGACTAATGACTAGGCCTTACATCCCGGGTTGTAGACTAATGATTAGGCCCTACACCCCGGGTTGTAGACTAATGACTAGGCCCTACATCCCAGGTTGTAGACTAATGACTAGGCCCTACACCCCAGGTTGTAGACTAATGACTAGGCCCTACACCCCAGGTTGTAGACTAATGACTAGGCCCTACACCCCAGGTTGTAGACTAATGACTAGGCCCTACACCCCGGGTTGTAGACTGATGACTAGGCCCTACACCCCAGGTTGTTTAGACTAATGACTAGGCCTTACATCCCGGGTTGTAGACTAATGACTAGGCCCTACACCCCGGGTTGTAGACTAATGACTAGGCCTTACATCCCGGGTTGTAGACTAATGACTAGGCCTTACATCCCGGGTTGTAGACTAATGATTAGGCCCTACACCCCGGGTTGTAGACTAATGACTAGGCCCTACATCCCAGGTTGTAGACTAATGACTAGGCCCTACACCCCGGGTTGTAGACTGATGACTAGGCCCTACACCCCAGGTTGTAGACTAGGCCCTACACCCCGGTTTGTAGACTAATGACTAGGCCCTACACCCCAGGTTGTAGACTAATGACTAGGCCCTACACCCCAGGTTGTAGACTAATGACTAGGCCCTACACCCCGGGTTGTAGACTAATGACTAGGCCTTACATCCCGGGTTGTAGACTAATGACTAGGCCTTACATCCCGGGTTGTAGACTAATGATTAGGCCCTACACCCCGGGTTGTAGACTAATGACTAGGCCCTACATCCCAGGTTGTAGACTAATGACTAGGCCCTACACCCCAGGTTGTAGACTAATGACTAGGCCCTACACCCCAGGTTGTAGACTAATGACTAGGCCCTACACCCCAGGTTGTAGACTAATGACTAGGCCCTACACCCCGGGTTGTAGACTGATGACTAGGCCCTACACCCCAGGTTGTTTAGACTAATGACTAGGCCTTACATCCCGGGTTGTAGACTAATGACTAGGCCCTACACCCCGGGTTGTAGACTAATGACTAGGCCTTACATCCCGGGTTGTAGACTAATGACTAGGCCTTACATCCCGGGTTGTAGACTAATGATTAGGCCCTACACCCCGGGTTGTAGACTAATGACTAGGCCCTACATCCCAGGTTGTAGACTAATGACTAGGCCCTACACCCCGGGTTGTAGACTGATGACTAGGCCCTACACCCCAGGTTGTAGACTAGGCCCTACACCCCGGTTTGTAGACTAATGACTAGGCCCTACACCCCAGGTTGTAGACTAATGACTAGGCCCTACACCCCAGGTTGTAGACTAATGACTAGGCCCTACACCCCAGGTTGTAGACTAATGATTAGGCCCTACACCCCAGGTTGTAGACTAATGACTAGGCCCTACACCCCAGGTTGTAGACTAATGACTAGGCCCTACACCCCAGGTTGTAGACTAATGACTAGGCCCTACACCCCGGGTTTGCAGTGCACATTCAGTTGTCACACAGTAATTTCTTTGTGATGGTCTTAGCTACTATAATACATTATATATATTTTTATTCAACAGAGACCCCCCCCCCGGGAGTAAGACGGAACAACAATGGGTCTGTTTGATAAACTAGCTGGCTGGTTGGGGCTGAAGAAGAAGGAAGTGAATGTTCTGTGTCTGGGATTGGACAACAGCGGCAAGACCACCATCATCAACCAACTCAAACCATCCAATGTAAGTCTCCACTGGTAGCCTGGATCAATTACGCCTACCTACTTAATGATCTAGGATGATAATGAGTTAGTGGTTTGCTGTGATATAGAATGACCTCCATAAAGATATAGCTTGTTAAACCCACATACAGTGGGGAGAACAAGTATTTGATACACTGCCGATTTTGCAGGTTTTCCTACTTACAAAGCATGTAGAGGTCTGTAATTTTTTTTTATCAAAGGTCTGTATGGAGGAGTGGGCTAAAATCCCTGCTGCAGTGTGTTGCAAACCTGGTCAAGAACTACAGGAAACGTATGATCTCTGTAATTGCAAACATAGGTTTCTGTACCAAATATTAAGTTCTGCTTTTCTGATGTATCAAATACTTATGTCATGCAATAAAATGCAAATTAATTACTTAAAAATCAGACAATGTGATTTTCTGGATTTTTGTTTTAGATTCCGTCTCTCACAGTTGATGTGTACCTTTGATAAAAATGACAGACCCCTACATGCTTTGTAAGTAGGAAAACCTGCAAAATCGGCAGTGTATCAAATACTTGTTCTCCCCACTGTATATACAGGTGTAAAAAAAATTAAGACACTTTAGGATTGGTTTTCAGAGGATAAGCATTCCTTCTCCTCCTGAAGAGGGATGGTGGAGAGAGGAACAAGGAGACAACGCAGGGAGAGAGGTAGAGAAGAGGGGAAGATGAAGAGAGGTAGAGAAGAGGAGATGGAGGAGGAGATGGAGAGAGGTAGAGAAGAGGAGATGGAGGAGATGGAGAGAGGTAGAGAGGGAGATGGAGGAGGAGATGGAGAGAGAGGAGAGAAGATGGAGAGAGAGAGGAGGAGATGGAGGGAGAGAAGAGGAGATGGAGGAGGAGATGGAGAGAGAGAGGAGAAGATGGAGAGAGAGAGGAGGAGATGGAGGGAGAGAAGAGGAGATGGAGAGGAGGAGATTGAGGGAGAGAAGATGAGATGGAGGGAGAGAGAGTAGGAGCTGGAGAGAGGGTAGGAGCTGGAGAGAGAGGAGGAGTTGGAGGGAGAGAAGATGAACTGGAGGGAGAGAGAGGAGGAGCTGGAGAGAGAGGAGGAGATGGAGGGAGAGAAGAGGAGATGGAGAGGAGGAGATTGAGGGAGAGAAGAGGAGATGGAGAGGAGGAGCTGGATGGAGAGAAGAGATGGAGAGTAGGAGCTGGAGGGAGAGAAGATGAGATGGAGGGAGAGAGAGGAGGAGCTGGGGAGAGAGGAGGAGATGGAGAGAGAGAGGAGGAGCTGGAGGGAGAGAAGAGGAGATGGAGGGAGAGAGAGGAGGAGCTGGAGGGAGAGAAGAGGAGATGGAGAGAGAGAGGAGGAGCTGGAGGGAGAGAAGAGGAGATGGAGGGAGAGAGAGGAGGAGCTGGAGGGAGAGAAGAGGAGATGGAGAGGAGGAGATGGAGAGAGAGAAGAGGAGATGGAGGGAGAGAGAGGAGGAGATAGGGGGAGAGGGAGGAGATGGAGGGAGAGAGAGGAGGAGATGGGGAGGAGGAGATGGAGAGAGAGATGAGGAGATGGAGGGAGAGGGAGGAGATGGAGGGAGAGAGAGGAGGAGATGGAGAGAGAGGGGGAGATGGAGAGAGAGAGAGAGAGGAGATCTTATTTTACTGTTAAATTAACCTTCCATTGTTACACATCGTTTTTTTGGTTGAGATTTAAAAACTACAGTTGTGTATCTAGCCATGGTGCCTTTACCAAGATCAGAAACCATCAGGAACAACTAGAAACCTCTGGACTGTCTCCAAGATGTTTGGAGTGGACAGGAAGTGGTTGATGCAGAGAGAGAAAAAGAAGAAGACCAGGGATGAGGGATATCAGGGATAGATGACCTCCAAGACGTTTGGAGTGGACAGGAAGTGGTTGATGCAGAGAGAGAAGAAGAAGAAGACCAGGGATGAGGGATATCAGGGATAGATGACCTCCAAGACGTTCGGAGTGGACAGGAAGTGGTTGATGGAGAGAGAGAGCAGCATACACTACTAATCTATTCCTGTGTAATTAACCACTACTAATCTATTCCTGTGTAATTAACCACTACTTTTGATTTATTTATTAATTTATGAATATATATGTTTATTTAACCAGGTAGGCTAGTTGAGAACACCTTTATTTAACCAGGTAGGCCAGTCGAGAACACCTTTATTTAACCAGGTAGGCCAGTTGAGAACACCTTTATTTAACCAGGTAGGCCAGTTGAGAACAAGTTCTCATTTACAACTGCGACCCAGACCAAGATAAAGCAAAGCAGTTCGACACACAACAACAACACAGAGTTACACATGGAATAAAACAAACATACAATCAATAACACAATAGAAAAAAAGTCTATATACAGTGTGGGCAAATGTAGTAAGATGAGGGAGGTAAAGGCAATAAATAGGCCATAGTGGCGAAGTAAATACAATATAGCAATTAAACACTGGACTGAATGTTAGATGTGCAGAAGATGAATGTGCAAGTGGAGATACTGGGGTTCAAAGGAGAAGAAAATATATAACATTATGGGGATGAGGTAGTTGGATGAGCTATTTACAGATGGGCTGTACAGGCTGCTCTGACAGCTGATGCTTAAAGCTAGAGAGGGAGATATGAGACTCCAACTTCAGTGATTTTTGCAGTTTGTTCCAGTCATTGGCAGCAGAGAACTGGAAGGAAAGGCGGCCAAAGTAGGTGTTGGCTTTGGGGGCGACCAGTGAGATATACCTGCTGGAGCGCGTGCTGCTATGGTGAGCTGAGATAAGGCGGAGCTTTACCTAGCAGAGACTTGTAGATGACCTGGAGCCAGTGGGTTTGGCGACGAATATGAAGCGAGGGCCAGCCAATGAGAGCATACAGGTTGCAGTGGTGTGTAGTATATAGAGCTTTGGTGACAAAATGGATGGCACTGTGATAGACTGCATCCAATTTGTTGAGTAGAATATTGGAAGCTATTTTGTAAATGACATCGCCGAAGTCGAGGATTCGTAGGATGGTCAGTTTTACGAGGCTATGTTTGGCAGCATGAGTGAAGGATGCTTTGTTTGCGAAATAGGAAGCCAATTCTAGATTTAATTTTGGATTGGAGATGTTTAATATGAGTCTGAAGGAGAGTTTACAGTCTAACCAGACACCAAGATATTTGTAGTTGTCCACATATTCTAAGTCAGAGCCGTCCAGAGTAGTGACACCAATCTAATCTATTCCTGTGTCATGCAGGCCCAGACACAAGACATCGTCCCGACCATTGGCTTCAGCATCGAGAAGTTCAAGACATCAAGGTAATCAATAAGACAATAATGGAGGACTGTACGATGGTCAGATGTTCTGAACTATACCTTGAAGGTTGTTGGGGAACGTTGTCTGAACGTTACCATTACGATGTCCTTGAATGAGTCCCAAATGGCATCCCATTTCCAATATAGTGCACTACTTTTCTCTCCAGTCTCTAAATCCTCCTCTTCTCCAGTCTTCTAAATCCTCCTCTTCTCTCCAGTCTTCTAAATCCTCCTCTTCTCTCCAGTCTTCTAAATCCTCCTCTTCTCTCCAGTTTTCTAAATCTTCCTCTTCTCTCCAGTCTTCTAAAACCTCCTCTTCTCTCCAGTCTTCTAAAACCTCCTCTTCTCTCCAGTTTTCTAAATCCTCCTCTCCTATCCAGTCTTCTAAATCTTCCTCTTCTCTCCAGTCTTCTAAAACCTCCTCTTCTCTCCAGTCTTCTAAATCCTCCTCTCCTATCCAGTCTTCTAAATCTTCCTCTTCTCTCCAGTCTTCTAAAACCTCCTCTTCTCTCCAGTCTTCTAAATCCTCCTCTCCTATCCAGTCTTCTAAATCTTCCTCTTCTCTCCAGTCTCTAAATCCTCCTCTTCTCTCCAGTCTTCTATATTCTCCTCTTCTCTCCAGTCTTCTATACTCTCCTCTTCTCTCCAGTCTTCTAAATCCTCCTCTTCTCTCCAGTCTCTAAATCCTCCTCTTCTCTCCAGTCTTCTATATTATCCTCTTCTCTCCAGTCTCTAAATCCTCCTCTTCTCTCCAGTCTTCTAAATCCTCCTCTTCTCTCCAGTCTCTAAATCCTCCTCTTCTCTCCAGTCTTCTATATTCTCATCTTCTCTCCAGTCTTCTAAATCCTCCTCTTCTCTCCAGTCTTCTAAATCCTCCTCTTCTCTCCAGTCTTCTAAAACCTCCTCTTCTCTCCAGTCTTCTAAATCTTCCTCTTCTCTCCAGTCTTCTAAAACCCCCTCTTCTCTCCAGTCTCTAAATCCTCCTCTCCTATCCAGTCTTCTAAATCTTCCTCTTCTCTCCAGTCTTCTAAAACCTCCTCTTCTCTCCAGTCTTCTAAATCCTCCTCTCCTATCCAGTCTTCTAAATCTTCCTCTTCTCTCCAGTCTTCTAAAACCTCCTCTTCTCTCCAGTCTTCTAAATCCTCCTCTCCTATCCAGTCTTCTAAATCTTCCTCTTTTCTACAGTCTTCTAAATCCTCCTCTTCTCTCCAGTCTTCTAAATCCTCCTCTCTCCCCAGTTTTCTGTATTCTCCTCTTCTCTCCAGTCTTCTATACTCTCCTCTTCTCTCCAGTCTTCTAAATCCTCCTCTTCTCTCCAGTCTCTAAATCCTCCTCTTCTCTCCAGTCTTCTAAATTCTCCTCTTCTCTCCAGTCTCTAAATCCTCCTCTTCTCTCCAGTCTTCTATATCCTCCTCTTCTCTCCAGTCTTCTGAATCCTCCTCTTCTCTCCAGTCTCTAAATCCTTCTCTTTCTCCAGTCTCTCCTTCACAGTGTTCGACATGTCTGGCCAAGGGCGATACAGAAACCTCTGGGAACATTACTACAAGTGAGTCTGTTCAGACACACACACACACACACACACACACACACACACACACACACACACACACACACACACACACACACACACACACACACACACACACACACTGAAACACACCCACCCACACTGAAACACACACCCACACTGAAACACACACACACACACACACACACACACACAGACACACACACACACACACACACACACACACACACACACAGTGATAAACACACACAGTGACACACACACACATATATACACATTCACACACAGTGACAAACACGCTCACACACACACTCACATACTGGCACACACACTGAAACACACACACACACACACACACACACACACACACACACACGGTAGGTAGTACTGACAGTGAATCATGTTGACCCTTGCCCCCTCGCTCCCCCAGGGAGGGTCAAGCCATCATCTTTGTGGTGGACAGTGGGGACAAGTTGAGGATGGTGGTCGCTAAAGAGGAACTGGACACCCTCCTGAACCACCCAGGTGAATCATCTTCCTCATTTTACACTCCTGAACCACCCAGGTGAATCCTCTTCCTCATTATACACTCCTGAACCACCCAGGTGAATCATCTTCCTCATTTTACACTCCTGAACCACCCAGGTGAATCATCTTCCTCATTATACATTCCTGAACCACCCAGGTGAATCATCCTCCTCAGTATACACTCCTGAACCACCCAGGTGAATCATCTTCCTCAGTATTCACTCCTCAACCACCCAGGTGAATCATCTTCCTCATTATACACTCCTGAACCACCCAGGTGAATCATCCTCCTCATTATACACTCCTGAACCACCCAGGTGAATCATCTTCGTCATTAAACACTCCTGAACCACCCAGGTGAATCATCTTCCTCATTATACACTCCTCAACCACCCAGGTGAATCATCTTCCTCATTAAACACTCCTGAACCACCCAGGTGAATCATCCTCCTCATTATACACTCCTGAACCACCCAGGTGAATCATCTTCCTCATTATACACTCCTGAACCACCCAGGTGAATCATCCTCCTCATTATACACTCCTCAACCACCCAGGTGAATCATCCTCCTCATTATACACTCATGAACCACCCAGGTGAATCATCTTCCTCATTATATGCTCCTGAACCACCCAGGTATCAATTTAACGACTAACCAACACATGATAACGTGAACCGAGCCAATAGTATTCTTGGATACCAGATCCGAGAGACTGTCAAGACCGTTGTTTTTTTTTAATGCTGGTTAATTATCATTATATGCAGGCAGCTTATCTAACGTAATGTCCCTTTATCTCCACAGTTAACGCCTGGTCTTTTTAACGTAATGTCCCTTTATCTCCACAGTTAACGCCTGGTCTTTTTAACGTAATGTCCCTTTATCTCCACAGTTAACGCCTGGTCTTTTTAACGTAATGTCCCTTTATCTCCACAGTTAACGCCTGGTCTTTTTAACGTAATGTCCCTTTATCTCCGCAGTTAACGCCTGGTCTTTTTAACGTAATGTCCCTTTACCTCCACAGTTAACGCCTGGTCTTTTTAACGTAATGTCCCTTTATCTCCACAGTTAACGCCTGGTCTTTTTAACGTAATGTCCCTTTATCTCCACAGTTAACGCCTGGTCTTTTTAACGTAATGTCCCTTTATCTCCACAGTTAACGCCTGGTCTTTTTAACGTAATGTCCCTTTACCTCCACAGTTAACGCCTGGTCTTTTTAACGTAATGTCCCTTTACCTCCACAGTTAAACGCCTGGTCTTTTTAACGTAATGTCCCTTTACCTCCACAGTTAACGCCTGGTCTTTTTAACGTAATGTCCCTTTACCTCCGCAGTTAACGCCTGGTCTTTTTAACGTAATGTCCCTTTATCTCCGCAGTTAACGCCTGGTCTTTTTAACGTAATGTCCCTTTACCTCCGCAGTTAACGCCTGGTCTTTTTAACGTAATGTCCCTTTATCTCTGCAGTTAACGCCTGGTCTTTTTAACGTAATGTCCCTTTATCTCCGCAGTTAAACGCCTGGTCTTTTTAACGTAATGTCCCTTTAGCTCCACAGTTAACGCCTGGTCTTTTTAACGTAATGTCCCTTTAGCTCCACAGTTAAAGGCCTGGTCTTTTGTTGTGTTGATCTGTAGATTAACACTGTTATACCCACATGGTCCCTATCAAGGGCACAACTATTAACCACAGACTGTACAGTACCTGAGAGACCTTACTGTATGTGTTGTCATTAAAAAAAAATCATTATTTACTATTGGGCAGGCAGGTAGCCTAGTGGTTAGAGTGTAGAGGAGGCAGGTAGTCTAGTGGTTAGAGTGTAGGGGAGGCAGGTAGTCTAGTGGTTAGAGTGTAGAGGAGGCAGGTAGCCTAGTGGTTAGAGTGTAGAGGAGGCAGGTAGTCTAGTGGTTAGAGTGTAGAGGAGGCAGGTAGCCTAGTGGTTAGAGTGTAGAGGAGGCAGGTAGTCTAGTGGTTAGAGTGTAGAGGTGGCAGGTAGTCTAGTGGTTAGAGTGTAGAGGTGGCAGGTAGTCTAGTGGTTAGAGTGTAGAGGTGGCAGGTAGTCTAGTGGTTAGAGTGTAGAGGTGGCAGGTAGCCTAGTGGTTAGAGTGTAGAGGTGGCAGGTAGCCTAGTGGTTAGAGTGTAGAGGAGGCAGGTAGTCTAGTGGTTAGAGTGTAGAGGTGGCAGGTAGCCTAGTGGTTAGAGTGTAGAGGAGGCAGGTAGTCTAGTGGTTAGAGTGTAGAGGAGGCAGGTAGTCTAGTGGTTAGAGTGTAGAGGTGGCAGGTAGTCTAGTGGTTAGAGTGTAGAGGTGGCAGGTAGTCTAGTGGTTAGAGTGTAGAGGTGGCAGGTAGTCTAGTGGTTAGAGTGTAGAGGTGGCAGGTAGTCTAGTGGTTAGAGTGTAGAGGTGGCAGGTAGTCTAGTGGTTAGAGTGTAGAGGAGGCAGGTAGTCTAGTGGTTAGAGTGTAGAGGAGGCAGGTAGCCTAGTGGTTAGAGTGTAGAGGTGGCAGGTAGTCTAGTGGTTAGAGTGTAGAGGAGGCAGGTAGTCTAGTGGTTAGAGTGTAGAGGCGGCAGGTAGTCTAGTGGTTAGAGTGTAGAGGAGGCAGGTAGCCTAGTGGTTAGAGTGTAGAGGAGGCAGGGAGCCTAGTGGTTAGAATGTAGAGGAGGCAGGTAGTCTAGTGGTTAGAGTGTAGAGGAGGCAGGTAGCCTAGTGGTTAGAGTGTAGAGGAGGCAGGGAGCCTAGTGGTTAGAATGTAGAGGAGGCAGGTAGCCTAGTGGTTAGAGTGTAGAGGAGGCAGGTAGTCTAGTGGTTAGAGTGTAGAGGCGGCAGGTAGTCTAGTGGTTAGAGTGTAGAGGAGGCAGGTAGTCTAGTGGTTAGAGTGTAGAGGAGGCAGGTAGTCTAGTGGTTAGAGTGTAGAGGAGGCAGGGAGCCTAGTGGTTAGAGTGTAGAGGAGGCAGGGAGCCTAGTGGTTAGAATGTAGAGGAGGCAGGTAGTCTAGTGGTTAGAGTGTAGAGGCGGCAGGTAGACTAGTGGTTAGAGTGTAGAGGAGGCAGGTAGCCTAGTGGTTAGAGTGTAGAGGAGGCAGGGAGCCTAGTGGTTAGAGTGTAGAGGAGGCAGGTAGTCTAGTGGTTAGAGTGTAGAGGCGGCAGGTAGACTAGTGGTTAGAGTGTAGAGGAGGCAGGTAGCCTAGTGGTTAGAGTGTAGAGGAGGCAGGTAGCCTAGTGGTTAGAGTGTAGGGGCGGCAGGTAGTCTAGTGGTTAGAGTGTAGAGGAGGCAGGTAGCCTAGTGGTTAGAGTGTAGAGGAGGCAGGGAGCCTAGTGGTTAGAGTATAGAGGAGGCAGGTAGCCTAGTGGTTAGAGTGTAGAGGTGGCAGGTAGCCTAGTGGTTAGAGTGTAGAGGAGGCAGGTAGCCTAGTGGTTAGAGTGTAGAGGAGGCAGGTAGTCTAGTGGTTAGAGTGTAGAGGAGGCAGGTAGCCTAGTGGTTAGAGTGTAGGGGCGGCAGGTAGTCTAGTGGTTAGAGTGTAGAGGTGGCAGGTAGCCTAGTGGTTAGAGTGTAGAGGCAGGTAGCCTAGTGGTTAGAGTGTAGAGGAGGTAGGTAGCCTAGTGGTTAGAGTGTAGAGGAGGCAGGTAGCCTAGTGGTTAGAGTGTAGAGGAGGCAGGTAGCCTAGTGGTTAGAGTGTAGAGGAGGCAGGTAGCCTAGTGGTTAGAGTGTAGAGGAGGCAGGTTTTCTAGTGGTTAGAGTGTAGAGGAGGCAGGTAGCCTAGTGGTTAGAGTGTAGAGGAGGCAGGTTTTCTAGTGGTTAGAGTGTAGAGGAGGCAGGTAGCCTAGTGGTTAGAGTGTAGAGGAGGCAGGTAGTCTAGTGGTTAGAGTGTAGAGGCGGCAGGTAGCCTAGTGGTTAGAGTGTAGAGGAGGTAGGTAGCTTAGTGGTTAGAGTGTAGAGGAGAAAGGTAGCCTAGTGGTTAGAGTGTAGAGGAGGCAGGTTTTCTAGTGGTTAGAGTGTAGAGGAGGCAGGTAGCCTAGTGGTTAGAGTGTAGAGGAGGCAGGTTTTCTAGTGGTTAGAGTGTAGAGGAGGCAGGTAGCCTAGTGGATAGAGTGTAGAGGCGGCAGGTAACCTAGTGGTTAGAGTGTAGAGGTGGCAGGTAGCCTAGTGGTTAGAGTGTAGAGGAGGCAGGTAGCCTAGTGGTTAGAGTGTAGAGGAGGCAGGTAGCCTAGTGGTTAGAGTGTAGAGGAGGCAGGTAGCCTAGTGGTTAGAGTGTAGAGGAGGCAGGTAGCCTAGTGGTTAGAGTGTAGAGGAGGCAGGTAGCCTAGTGGTTAGAGTGTAGAGGAGGCAGGTAGCCTAGTGGTTAGAGTGTAGAGGTGGCCTTGTCTCTGTAGATGTAAAGCACCCCCTGATTCTAACCTTGTCTCTGTAGACGTAAAGCACCCCCTGATTCTAACCTTGTCTCTGTAGACGTAAAGCACCCCCTGATTATGACCTTGTCTCTGTAGACGTAAAGCACCGCCTGATCCCCCTGATTCTAACCTTGTCTCTGAAGACGTAAAGCACCCCCTGATTCTAACCTTGTCTCTCTAGATGTAAAGCACCCCCTGATTCTAACCTTGTCTCTGTAGACTTAAAGCACCCCCTGATTCTAACCTTGTCTCTGTAAACGTAAAGCACCCCCTGATTCTAACCTTGTCTCTGTAGACGTAAAGCACCCCCTGATTATAACCTTGTCTCTGTAGATGTAAAGCACCCCCTGATTCTAAAAAGGTCTCTGTAGACGTAAAGCACCGACGGATCCCCCTGATTCTAACCTTGTCTCTGTAGATGTAAAGCACCGCCTGATTCTAACCTTGTCTCTGTTGACGTAAAGCACCCCCTGATTCTAACCTTGTCTCTGTAGATGTAAAGCACCGCCTGATTCTAACCTTGTCTCTGTAGATGTAAAGCACCGACGGATCCCCCTGATTCTAACCTTGTCTCTGTAGACGTAAAGCACCGCCTGATTATGACCTTGTCTCTGTAGACGTAAAGCACCGCCTGATCCCCCTGATTCTAACCTTGTCTTTGAAGACGTAAAGCACCCCCTGATTCTAACCTTGTCTCTGTAGATGTAAAGCACCCCCTGATTCTAACCTTGTCTCTGTAGACGTAAAGCACCCCCTGATTCTAACCTTGTCTCTGTAGACGTAAAGCACCCCCTGATTCTAACCTTGTCTCTGTAGACGTAAAGCACCGACGGATCCCCCTGATTCTAACCTTGTCTCTGTAGATGTAAAGCACCCCCTGATTCTAACCTTGTCTCTGTTGACGTAAAGCACCCCCTGATTCTAACCTTGTCTCTGTAGATGTAAAGCACCGCCTGATTCTAACCTTGTCTCTGTAGATGTAAAGCACCGACGGATCCCCCTGATTCTAACCTTGTCTCTGTAGACGTAAAGCACCGCCTGATTCTAACCTTGTCTCTGTAGACGTAAAGCACCCCCTGATTATAACCTTGTCTCTGTAGATGTAAAGCACCCCCTGATTCTAAAAAGGTCTCTGTAGACGTAAAGCACCGACGGATCCCCCTGATTCTAACCTTGTCTCTGTAGATGTAAAGCACCGCCTGATTCTAACCTTGTCTCTGTAGATGTAAAGCACCGACGGATCCCCCTGATTCTAACCTTGTCTCTGTAGACGTAAAGCACCGCCTGATTCTAACCTTGTCTCTGTAGACGTAAAGCACCCCCTGATTATAACCTTGTCTCTGTAGATGTAAGGGAATACCCCCCTGAATTGTACAAAAATGAATGTCAAGATATTGGCATTGGACAAACCATGTACACGATGTCCAATACCACCCAAAGCGGCGTTGATTCGTGCAAAGTATATGGCAAATGCCATATGGCAATTGCCAATTGTAACACCTCAAAAATCCAACAGGGGGCGAGTGCGCTCCACCTGGGTTTTTCATATTGTAAAGCACCGCCTGATTCTAACCTTGTCTCTGTAGACGTAAAGCACCCCCTGATTATAACCTTGTCTCTGTAGATGTAAAGCACCCCCTGATTCTAACCTTGTCTCTGTAGACGTAAAACACCCCCTGATTCTAACCTCGTCTCTGTAGATGTAAAGCACCGCCTGATTCTAACCTTGTCTCTGTAGACGTAAAGCACCCCCTGATTATAACCTTGTCTCTGTAGATGTAAAGCACCGCCTGATTCTAACCTTGTCTCTGTAGACCTAAAGCACCGACGGATCCCCCTGATTCTAACCTTGTCTCTGTAGACGTAAAGCACCGCCTGATTCTAACCTTGTCTCTGTAGACGTAAAGCACCCCCTGATTATAACCTTGTCTCTGTAGATGTAAAGCACCCCCTGATTCTAACCTTGTCTCTGTAGACGTAAAGCACCGCCTGATTCTAACCTTGTCTCTGTAGACGTAAAGCACCCCTGATTATAACCTTGTCTCTGTAGATGTAAAGCACCGCCTGATTCTAACCTTGTCTCTGTAGACGTAAAGCACCCCCTGATTATAACCTTGTCTCTGTAGATGTAAAGCACCCCCTGATTCTAACCTTGTCTCTGTAGACGTAAAGCACCGACGGATCCCCCTGATTCTAACCTTGTCTCTGTAGACGTAAAGCACCGCCTGATTCTAACCTTGTCTCTGTAGATGTAAAGCACCCCCTGATTCTAACCTTGTCTCTGTAGATGTAAAGCACCCCCTGATTCTAACCTTGTCTCTGTAGATGTAAAGCACCGCCTGATTCTAACCTTGTCTCTGTAGACGTAAAGCACCGCCTGATTCTAACCTTGTCTCTGTAGACGTAAAGCACCGCCTGATTCTAACCTTGTCTCTGTAGACGTAAAGCACAGACGGATCCCCCTGCTGTTCTTTGCCAACAAGATGGACGTGAGAGACGCCCTGTCTTCAGTCAAGGTCTCCCAGCTCCTATGCCTGGAGAACATCAAGGACAAGCCCTGGCACATCTGGTACATTAATGCACCTGTACATAGCCCACCTGTACATAGCCCACCTGTACATAGCCCACCTGTACATAGCCCACCTATAATTTAGCCCAAACAACTACCTCTTTCCCTACTGTATTTAATTTATGTATTTATTTAGCTCCTTTGCACCCCATTATTTTTATCTCTACTTTGCACATTCTTCCACTGCAAATCTACCATTCCAGTGTTTTACTTGCTATATTGTAATTTACTTCGCCACCATGGCCTTTTTTTTGCCTTTACCTCCCTTCTCACCTCATTTGCTCACATTGTATATAGACTTGTTTATACTGTATTATTGACTGTATGTTTGTTTTACTCCATGTGTAACTCTGTGTTGTTGTTGTATGTGTCGAACTGCTTTGCTTTATCTTGGCCAGGTCGCAGTTGTAAATGAGAACTTGTTCTCAACTTGCCAACCTGGTTAAATAAAGGTGAAATATATATAATAAATAAAGGTGAAATATATATAATAAATAAATAAAGGTGAAATATATATAATAAATAAATAAAGGTGAAATATATATAATAAATAAAGGTGAAATATATGAATAAATAAAGGTGAAATATATATAATAAATAAAGGTGAAATATATATAATAAATAAAGGTGAAATATATATGAATAAATAAAGGTGAAATATATGAATAAATAAAGGTGAAATATATATAATAAATAAAGGTGAAATATATATAATAAATAAAGGTGAAATATATATGAATAATAAATAAAGGTGAAATATATATAATAAATAAAGGTGAAATATATATAAATATATAAAGGTGAAATATATATAAATAAATAAAGGTGAAATATATATATATTTAAAGATAGATGAGTTCTAAAACACCCAGAATCCTTGTTGGCACATTTCACGTTTGTAGACCAGCACCACTACGGTTCAGTCCGTTACAGTGCATTAGATTTCATCGGGTCTGTTTTTTAGTCCAACCTCCAGAACAGGCCTTTTATATGACAAAACGATGCCTTTTCTAATCGTTGTTGAAGCGTTTGGTTTTCACTGACCTGCTCTCTTTTGTGTCTGTTTCAGTGCCAGCGATGCTGTGAAAGGAGAAGGTTTACCTGAAGGCGTTGATTGGCTGCAAGGTACGGCAGACTCTCTCTCTGTCTCTCTCGTGGTTTCAGCACCACTAAATGTGTTTGATTTGATTTCTCTCCATAGTTATGTGATATGTAGAAACTAATAGCTTCATTTAAATTTAAATGTAATTATTTCCATTTGACTTCCGTCTGTAGATGAAATGTCACTGTGAGTATTTGACGTCATTAGTGTAGTAGACTGGCAGTAGAACCCCATAATGAACCTCTAGTCCACATCATTAGTGTTTAGTGTAGTAGACTGGCAGTAGAACCCCATAATGAACCTCTAGTCCACCTCATTAGTGTTTAGTGTAGTAGACTGGCAGTAGAACCCCATAATGAACCTCTAGTCCACGTCATTAGTGTAGTAGACTGGCAGTAGAACCCCATAATGAACCTCTAGTCCACGTCATTAGTGTTTAGTGTAGTAGACTGGCAGTAGAACCCCATAATGAACCTCTAGTCCACGTCATTAGTGTTTAGTGTAGTAGACTGGCTGTAGAACCCCTTAATTAACCTCTAGTCCACGTCATTAGTGTTTAGTGTAGTAGACTGGCAGTAGAACCCCTTAATGAACCTCTAGTCCATGTCATTAGTGTAGTAGACTGGCAGTAGAACCCCATAATGGACCTCTAGTCCACATCATTAGTGTAGTAGACTGGCAGTAGAACCCCATAATGAACCTCTAGTCCACGTCATTAGTGTAGTAGACTGGCAGTAGAACCCCATAATGAACCTCTAGTCCACATCATTAGTGTTTAGTGTAGTAGACTGGCAGTAGAACCCCATAATGAACCTCTAGTCCACGTCATTAGTGTTTAGTGTAGTAGACTGGCAGTAGAACCCCATAATGGACCTCTAGTCCACGTCATTAGTGTTTAGTGTAGTAGACTGGCAGTAGAACCCCATAATGAACCTCTAGTCCACGTCATTAGTGTTTAGTGTAGTAGACTGGCAGTAGAACCCCATAATGAACCTCTAGTCCACGTCATTAGTGTTTAGTGTAGTAGACTGGCAGTAGAACCCCATAATGAACCTCTAGTCCACGTCATTAGTGTTTAGTGTAGTAGACTGGCAGTAGAACCCCATAATGAACCTCTAGTCCACGTCATTAGTGTTTAGTGTAGTAGACTGGCTGTAGAACCCCATAATGAACCTCTAGTCCACGTCATTAGTGTAGTAGACTGGCAGTAGAACCCCATAATGAACCTCTAGTCCACGTCATTAGTGTAGTAGACTGGCAGTAGAACCCCATAATGAACCTCTAGTCCACGTCATTAGTGCTTAGTGTAGTAGACTGGCAGTAGAACCCCATAATGAACCTCTAGTCCACGTCATTAGTGTTTAGTGTAGTAGACTGGTAGTAGAACCCCATAATGAACCTCTAGTCCACGTCATTAGTGTTTTGTGTAGTAGACTGCCGGTAGAACCCCATAATGAACCTCTAGTCCACGTCATTAGTGTTTAGTGTAGTAGACTGGCAGTAGAACCCCATAATGAACCTCTAGTCCACGTCATTAGTGTTTAGTGTAGTAGACTGGTAGTAGAACCCCATAATTAACCTCTAGTCCATATCATTAGTGTTTAGTGTAGTAGACTGGCGGTAGAACCCCATAATGAACCTCTAGTCCACGTCATTAGTGTTTAGTGTAGTAGACTGGCAGTAGAACCCCATAATGAACCTCTAGTCCACGTCATTAGTGTTTAGTGTAGTAGACTGGTAGTAGAACCCCATAATTAACCTCTAGTCCACGTCATTAGTGTTTAGTGTAGTAGACTGGTAGTAGAACCCCATAATGAACCTCTAGTCCACGTCATTAGTGTTTAGTGTAGTAGACTGGCGGTAGAACCCCATAATGAACCTCTAGTCCACGTCATTAGTGTTTAGTGTAGTAGACTGGCAGTAGAACCCCATAATGAACCTCTAGTCCACGTCATTAGTGTTTAGTGTAGTAGACTGGTAGTAGAACCCCATAATTAACCTCTAGTCCATATCATTAGTGTTTAGTGTAGTAGACTGGCAGTAGAACCCCATAATGAACCTCTAGTCCACGTCATTAGTGTTTAGTGTAGTCGACTGGCAGTAGAACCCCATAATGAACCTCTAGTCCACGTCATTAGTGTTTAGTGTAGTAGACTGGCAGTAGAACCCCATAATGAACCTCTAGTCCACGTCATTAGTGTAGTAGACTGGCAGTAGAACCCCATAATGAACCTCTAGTCCACGTCATTAGTGTTTAGTGTAGTAGACTGGCAGTAGAACCCCATAATGGACCTCTAGTCCACGTCATTAGTGTTTAGTGTAGTAGACTGGCAGTAGAACCCCATAATGAACCTCTAGTCCACGTCATTAGTGTAGTAGACTGGCAGTAGAACCCCATAATGGACCTCTAGTCCACGTCATTAGTGTTTAGTGTAGTAGACTGGCAGTAGAACCTCATAATGAACCTCTAGTCCACGTCATTAGTGTTTAGTGTAGTAGACTGGCAGTAGAACCCCATAATGAACCTCTAGTCCACGTCATTAGTGTAGTAGACTGGCAGTAGAACCCCATAATGAACCTCTAGTCCACGTCATTAGTGTTTAGTGTAGTAGACTGGCAGTAGAACCCCATAATGAACCTCTAGTCCACGTCATTAGTGTTTAGTGTAGTAGACTGGCAGTAGAACCCCATAATGAACCTCTAGTCCACGTCATTAGTGTAGTAGACTGGCAGTAGAACCCCATAATGGACCTCTAGTCCACGTCATTAGTGTTTAGTGTAGTAGACTGGCAGTAGAACCCCATAATTAACCTCTAGTCCACGTCATTAGTGTAGTAGACTGGCAGTAGAACCCCGTAATGAACCTCTAGTCCACGTCATTAGTGTAGTAGACTGGCAGTAGAACCCCATAATGGACCTCTAGTCCACGTCATTAGTGTTTAGTGTAGTAGACTGGCAGTAGAACCCCATAATGGACCTCTAGTCCACGTCATTAGTGTTTAGTGTAGTAGACTGGTAGTAGAACCCCATAATGAACCTCTAGTCCACGTCATTAGTGTTTAGTGTAGGAGACTGGCAGTAGAACCCCATAATGAACACCATTCTAGTCGTCTGCCTTGGTCACCTTTCTCCCTTTGTCACATGTCTCTAGATCCCTATAAACCTTCCACTGTTCATAGCTCCTCTTATGACCTCTTATAACCCTCCCCTTCTTAGAGAACAATATGAGATCTGATTGTTCCTCTGTTTTTGTTGTTGTTTCAATCCAGATCAAATCAGAACGATGAGAACGTGAGAGGCTGAGGGAACGACGCGACGGGGAGGGGGGGGGGGGGAGGGGGGAAATGCCATCGTCTGGGTGGCGTCATGGCAACACTGGAGTCCCTCCGGCGTTGACCCCCAATGGTGTAAATTCTCAACATGACTCCTACCTCCACCCAACCATACACACACACACACACACACACACACACGCCTCAGAAGAGTTGGAGCCAGCTATGACCTCCGACCTTTAAAGATCAACCAGTCTGGATGGAGGACTAGCCTTTCCAACGGCCCCTGGAAATAGATAGTCTTTTCTTCAGATAATTCACACATCTTCCCACCAGTTTCTCTTTTCACCCTCATTTCAAATGACCCACTCCCAATAAACCAGTTTTAAATGGAGTATTGTTTTGTTTTGGACTGATATATTACAGTAATGGTTTGGACCGATATTCTACAGTAATGTTTTGGACTGATATTCTACAGTAATGTTATGGACTTAAATTTTACAGTAATGTTTTGGACTGATATATTACAGTAATGTTTTGGACTGATATTCTACAGTAATGCTTTGGACTGATATATTACAGTAATGTTTTGGACTGATATTCTACAGTAATGTTATGGACTGATATTCTACAGTAATGTTTTGGACTGATATTCTACAGTAATGTTTTGGACTGATATTCTACAGTAATGTTTTGGACTGATATATTACAGTAATGTTTTGGACTGATATTCTACAGTAATGTTTTGGACTGATAAATTACAGTAATGTTTTGGACTGATATTCTACAGTAATGTTTTGGACTGATATTCTACAGTAATGTTTTGGACTGATATTCTACAGTAATGTTATGGACTTAAATTTTACAGTAATGTTTTGGACTGATATATTACAGTAATGTTTTGGACTGATATTCTACAGTAATGCTTTGGACTGATATATTACAGTAATGTTTTGGACTGATATTCTACAGTAATGTTATGGACTGATATTCTACAGTAATGTTTTGGACTGATATTCTACAGTAATGTTTTGGACTGATATTCTACAGTAATGTTTTGGACTGATATATTACAGTAATGTTTTGGACTGATATTCTACAGTAATGTTTTGGACTGATAAATTACAGTAATGTTTTGGACTGATATTCTACAGTAATGTTTTGGACTGATATTCTACAGTAATGTTTTGGACTGATATTCTACAGTAATGCTTTGGACTGATATATTACAGTAATGTTTTGGACTGATATTCTACAGTAATGTTTTGGACTGATATTCTACAGTAATGTTATGGACTTAAATTCTACAGTAATGTTTTGGACTGATATATTACAGTAATGTTTTGGACTGATATTCTACAGTAATGTTATGGACTTAAATTTTACAGTATTTTTTTTACACTGATATTCTACAGTAATGTTATGGACTTACATTTTACAGTAATTTTTTTACACTGATATTCTACAGTAATGTTATGGACTGATATTCTACAGTAATGTTATGGACTTATATTTTACAGTAATGCCTACTTGGTACTCTCAAAACACTAGTTTAATATGTCATGTTCATGTTGGATTCTCCTGGTAATGAACCGTAGACAACCAGCGGGGAAACTATGTATTGAATAACAACGATTGTTTCCTGTAAATGTTTGTGGGTTTAAATATACCGTGTGTTGTTGTTGTAGCTTAGCGTTTGCCAGGCTCATAGCATGACAACAGGAATAGTATGATTTGTGTAATTCTTCATCAAAATTATATATTTTTTATACTACAGTTCATATGACTCAAATGGTTGTTACATTTAGACGTTGACAGACACTTCGGGAAAAAAGGCCCAAGAAGTTGTAAAATACGAAAACTCAAGACCCACAAGTTTTATCACATCACACCTAGGAATTAGTCCTTATTTATCTCATGTGGATGTGGAGTTTCTCTGCTCCAACTGAGTCTCCACGTAGTGTTTCCAACGGTTCTGAGATGTCCATTTATTTGCATTGTACTGCTGAAGGTATGAGCAGAATGTGCATGTATTTGACTGTGTAGTATCTGGTGAGGACAGATGGTATGTTGTCAGAGTATTAGTCCTCTACATGTTGTAAACAACAATGTAACATGTTGTGTTTTATTGATCTACCTTCCGTGATACATGGGAGAATGATAGATTAAATAAATGTAGTGTCTCTGTCTGTCTGTCTCTCTGTCCTTCTGTCTGTCTCTGTCTCTCTCTGTCTCTCTCAACAACAATATTAATCAGAACAACAACACATTAATGGTAGTAGACCAGTGTCAACGGGACTGAGAAGATACATGACCTGGTAGTAGACCAGAGAAGACACATGACCTGGTCGTAGACCAGTGTCAACATGACTGAGAAGACACGTGACCTGGTAGTAGACCAGTGTCAACATGACTGAGAAGACACGTGACCTGGTCGTAGACCAGTGTCAACATGACTGAGAAGACACGTGACCTGGTAGTAGACCAGTGTCAACATGACTGAGAAGACACGTGACCTGGTAGTAGACCAGTGTCAACATGACTGAGAAGACACGTGACCTGGTCGTAGACCAGTGTCAACATGACTGAGAAGACACGTGACCTGGTAGTAGACCAGTGGCAACATGACTGAGAAGACACGTGACCTGGTAGTAGACCAGTGTCAACATGACTGAGAAGACACGTGACCTGGTAGTAGACCAGTGGCAACATGACTGAGAAGACACGTGACCTGGTAGTAGACCAGTGTCAACATGACTGAGAAGACACGTGACCTGGTAGTAGACCAGTGGCAACATGACTGAGAAGACACGTGAC
The DNA here is from genome assembly GCF_045791955.1 of Oncorhynchus clarkii lewisi. NCBI lineage: Eukaryota > Metazoa > Chordata > Actinopteri > Salmoniformes > Salmonidae > Oncorhynchus > Oncorhynchus clarkii. Next base: position 97,912 of record NW_027260931.1, read on the forward strand.
CTGGTAGTAGACCAGTGTCAACATGACTGAGAAGACACGTGACCTGGTAGTAGACCAGTGTCAACATGACTGAGAAGACACGTGACCTGGTAGTAGACCAGTGTCAACATGACTGAGAAGACACGTGACCTGGTAGTAGACCAGTGTCAACATGACTGAGAAGACACGTGACCTGGTAGTAGACCAGTGTCAACATGACTGAGAAGACACGTGACCTGGTAGTAGACCAGTGTCAACATGACTGAGAAGACACGTGACCTGGTAGTAGACCAGTGTCAACATGACTGAAAAGACACGTGACCTGGTAGTAGACCAGTGTCAACATGACTGAGAAGACACGTGACCTGGTAGTAGACCAGTGTCAACATGACTGAGAAGACACGTGACCTGGTAGTAGACCAGTGTCAACATGACTGAGAAGACACGTGACCTGGTAGTAGACCAGTGTCAACATGACTGAGAAGACACGTGACCTGGTAGTAGACCAGTGTCAACATGACTGAGAAGACACGTGACCTGGTAGTAGACCAGTGTCAACATGACTGAGAAGACACGTGACCTGGTAGTAGACCAGTGTCAACATGACTGAGAAGACACGTGACCTGGTAGTAGACCAGTGTCAACATGACTGAGAAGACACGTGACCTGGTAGTAGACCAGTGTCAACATGACTGAGAAGACACGTGACCTGGTAGTAGACCAGTGTCAACATGACTGAGAAGACACGTGACCTGGTAGTAGACCAGTGTCAACATGACTGAGAAGACACGTGACCTGGTAGTAGACCAGTGTCAACATGACTGAGAAGATACGTGACCTGGTATGAAAGACAAAACAAACAAGATGGGAAATATTATCGACTTTACTTTGCACTTTTCACTGGCTGTCCAGTCCAGTCTTCATCTTTTATAGTTCCAAGTTCTTTGTATTGAATTATAATTTTGGGAAATAAATGTTGTCTTAGGTGTAGAGTATTTGGCACTGTGTAATAGGAAATGCAGCTCTCTACCACGCCCTTCTCTCTGTCCTTCTTTCCCTCTGTTTCTCTGTCTCTCTCTCTCTGTCTCTCTGTCTCTCTCTCTCTAAACACTCTCTCAGTACTCCATCCCTAGGTGACCTCGGGCCTGTAACTCATCCCTTCCTCACTCCACTCCTCTCCTACCTCCTCTCTCTCTCTTCTCTCAGGGTTATGTCTGCACCTTTGTGCTCCTCAATCAGTTCTAATGGATCCTCTGGCTCCGTCTCAGATCAGTCCTCCCTCCTCTGGCTCCGTCTCAGATCAGTCCTCCCTCCTCTGGCTCCGTCTCATATCAGTCCTCCCTCCTCTGGCTCCGTCTCATATCAGTCCTCCCTCCTCTGGCTCCGTCTCAGATCAGTCCTCCCTCCTCTGGCTCCGTCTCATATCAGTCCTCCCTCCTCTGGCTCCGTCTCATATCAGTCCTCCCTCCTCTGGCTCCATCTCATATCAGTCCTCCCTCCTCTGGTTCCGTCTCATATCAGTCCTCCCTCCCTCCTCTGGCTCCGTCTCAGATCAGTCCTCCCTCCTCTGGCTCCGTCTCATATCAGTCCTCCCTCCTCTGGCTCCGTCTCATATCAGTCCTCCCTCCCTCTTCTGGCTCCATCTTAGATCAGTCCTCCCTCCCTCCTCTGGCTCCGTCTCATATCAGTCCTCCCTCCTCTGGCTCCGTCTCATATCAGTCCTCCCTCCTCTGGCTCCATCTCATATCAGTCCTCCCTCCTCTGGCTCTGTCTCATATCAGTCCTCCCTCCCTCCTCTGGCTCCGTCTCATATCAGTCCTCCCTCCCTGTTAGAGAGGTTAAAGACACTGAGACACTTCTGGGGAGAGGAGAGCGAGGAAAGGTGAGGGCGAGGGCGAGGAGGCCGGGAAGTGGAGAGAAAAATGAGGATGACATGCATTTTGATGAAGTAGGTACAATGACCCTCGTAACGTTGTCTTCCTGACGTCTTCTGTTTCCTCTCTCTGCGTTCCCTGTCGCCGTCCAATCAAACTGGAACTTCTATTGGTTGGTTTTCATACTGCTCCGCCCCAAATATTGTCACCTTGTATCATGGATGGGAAAAATACAGGTTTTACTATGGTGAAGTCTCCTGGGGGGGAATTAGTATTGTAGAGTAGGGGGGTAGAGGGGGTTAGGGTATTGTAGAGTAGGGGGGTAGAGTATTGTAGAGTAGGGAGGTAGAGGGGGTTAGGGTATTGTAGAGTAGGGGGGTAGAGGTGGTTAGGGTATTGTAGAGTAGGGGGGGTTAGGGTATTGTAGAGTAGGGGGGTAGAGGGGGTTAGGGTATTGTAGAGTAGGGGGTAGAGGGGGTTAGGGTATTGTAGAGTACGGGGGTAGAGGGGGTTAGGGTATTGTAGAGTAGGGAGGTAGAGGGGGTTAGGGTTTTGTAGAGTAGGAGGGTAGAGGGGGTTAGGGAATTGTAGAGTAGGGAGGTAGAGGGGGTTAGGGTATTGTAGAGTAGGAGGGTAGAGGGGGTTAGTGTATTGTAGAGTAGGAGGGTAGGGGAGGGGGTTAGGGTATTGTAGAGTAGGGAGGTAGAGGGGGTTAGGGTATTGTAGAGTAGAGTAGAGGGTAGAGAGGGTTAGGGTATTGTAGAGTAGAGTAAGGGGGTAGAGGGGGTTAGGGTATTGTAGAGTAGGGAGGTAGAGGGGGTTAGGGTATTGTAGAGTAGAGGGGGTTAGGGTATTGTAGACTAGAGTAGGGGGGTAGAGGGGGTTAGGGTATTGTAGAGTAGGAGGGTAGAGGGGGTTAGGGTATTGTAGAGTAGGGGGTAGAGGGGGTTAGGGTATTGTAGAGTAGGGAGGTAGAGGGGGTTAGGGTATTGTAGAGTAGAGTAGAGGGTAGAGAGGGTTAGGGTATTGTAGAGTAGAGTAAGGGGGTAGAGGGGGTTAAGGTATTGTAGAGTAGAGGGGGTTAGGGTATTGTAGAGTAGGGGGTAGAGGGGGTTAGGGTATTGTAGGGTAGAGGGGGTAGAGGGGGTTAGGGTATTGTAGAGTAGAGGGGGTAGAGGGGGTTAGGGTAATGTAGAGTAGGGAGGTAGATGGGGTTAGGGTATTGTAGAGTAGGGGGTGTTAGGGTGTTGTAGAGTAGGGGGGTAGAGGGGGTTAGGGTATTGTAGAGTAGGGGGTAGAGGGGGTTTGGGTATTGTAGAGTAGAGGGGTAGAGGGGGTTAGGGTATTGTAGAGTAGGAGGGTAGAGGGGGTTAGGGTATTGTAGAGTAGGGGGTAGAGAGGGTTAGGGTATTGTAGAGTAGGGGGTAGAGGGGGTTAGGGAATTGTAGAGTAGAGGGGGTATTGGGGGTTAGGGTAATGTAGAGTAAGGAGGTAGACAGGGTTAGGGTATTGTAGAGTAGGGGTAGAGGGGGTTGGGGTGTTGTAGAGTAGAGGGGGTTGGGGTGTTGTAGAGTAGGGGGGTAGAGGGGGTTAGGGTATTGTAGAGTAGGGGGGTAGAGGGGGTTTGGGTATTGTAGAGTAGGGGGGTAGAGGGGGTTAGGGTATTGTAGAGTAGGAGGGTAGAGGGGGTTAGGGTATTGTAGAGTAGGGGGTCGAGGGGGTTAGGGTATTGTAGAGTAGGGGGTAGAGGGGGTTAGGGTATTGTAGAGTAAGGGGGTTAGGGTATTGTAGAGTAGGGGGGTAGAGGGGGTTAGGGTATTGTAGAGTATAGGGGGAAGAGGGGGTTAGGGTATTGTAGAGTATGGGGGGAAGAGGGGGTTAGGGTATTGTAGAGTAGGGGGGTAGAGGGGGTTAGGGTATTGTAGAGTAGGGAGGTAGAGGGGGTTAGGGTATTGTAGAGTAGAGGGGGTTAGGGTAATGTAGAGTAGGGGTAATGTAGAGTAGGGAGGTAGAGGGGGTTAGGTATTATAGAGTAGGGGGTAGAGGGGGTTAGGGTATTGTAGAGTGGGGGTTAGAGGGGGTTAGGGTATTGTAGAGTATAGGGGGAAGAGGGGGTTAGGGTATTGTAGAGTATGGGGGAAGAGGGGGTTAGGGTATTGTAGAGTAGGGGGGTAGAGGGGGTTAGGGTATTGTAGAGTAGGGAGGTAGAGGGGGTTAGGGTATTGTAGAGTAGAGGGGGTTAGGGTAATGTAGAGTAGGGGTAATGTAGAGTAGGGAGGTAGAGGGGGTTAGGTATTATAGAGTAGGGGGTAGAGGGGGTTAGGGTATTGTAGAGTAGAGGGGGTTAGGGTAATGTAGAGTATGGGTAATGTAGAGTAGGGAGGTAGAGGGGGTTAGGTATTATAGAGTAGGGGGTAGAGGGGGTTAGGGTATTATAGAGTGGGGGGTAGATAATCTCTTCTCCAGAGTGATGTCTTTAAGATGGACCAGGCTGGAGGGGACAATGTGCTGATGAATCATCTTCTATTGAAGAGTAGAGGGGGTTAGGGTATTATAGAGTGGGGGGTAGATAATCTCTTCTCCACAGTGATGTCTTTAAGATGGACCAGGCTGGAGGGGACAATGTGCTGATGAATCATCTTCTATTGTAGAGTAGAGGGGGTTAGGGTATTATAGAGTGGGGGGTAGATAATCTCTTCTCCAGAGTGATGTCTTTAAGATGGACCAGGCTGGAGG